>NC_057805.1:389895737-390079668 GCF_018294505.1 Triticum aestivum
CCCGCACCCGCCGGCGACCGCGTCCCCGCGGCGCCCCGCTCCTCCGCGCTGCCCTCCGACGCCGCTCCCTCCGCCGCGCCCCTTCCTTCTCCGGCGAGATCGAGGTCGAGCTCGGCCAGATCCGATCGAGTCAACGAGGCGGTTGACTTCTCCCCTCTCCCGATTTTCTCCAAGTCTTGAATTATTTACAATACATGCTCATATTCATCGCATCATAACTCACTGCATATAGCTCTGTTTCGTGCGTGTAATATATCGAAATGTTCGTCTCTAGATGTCTTCATTTTGTTCCATTACGCCATGTTCATTTGAGTCCATCTTGATGCCCAAATCTCTGGTGCAAGAGTGCTATATGCTGTTAACTGCTGTTACTTATCAGATCTTGGTGATTTGTTATTTTTGTTGCTATTGATGTGTGCATCTTATGGGCATGAGTTCTACATGTGTTTTGATGTATACCATGCCATCTTTACAGAGGTGTATGCCATGTATTTTTGTGATCTCTGTGGTGACTAGTACAAGCATGCAAACTAGGCTTCGTGATGTTTCTGATTTCAGGGACTTAGTAATTTTACGTAATAATTTTACGTAATTTTACTAAGTCTGTGCCTACTGTTATTTTATTGCCATGTATCCATGTGGCTACAGAGAGATCCATGCTCCTTTTGGGGATGTTCAGTAAGGATGTTTTGTAGATATGGTTATGCTCTATCCATTGATGCCTCTGTTTGCAATTATGGAGTACCCTAGCATGACTCAATCTTTCTCTACTTTTGCTATAAAATGTTCGTGGAAGATTGTTTACGTGTTATTCAATATTGCCAAGGTTGTTGTAGTTGTTTCATACATTCTATGAACTTGCTCTTGCCATGGATAGCTTCATAAACATGCCATCTTGCTTTAGGTATGCTTGTTTTGTCATGTATTGCTTTGTGGTGAGTGCATAAAGCTCACAAAGATGCCCTCATAATGTCTGTTTCTGCCATGCTCTGTTTTCTGCCAAGTCTGAAACCTGTTAATGAAACTTGCTATGTTTACATGGTTGACATCATATCTTCTGATCCTTTTTGTCTTATAGTCAGTAAGGGAATTGTGTTCTATGCATTTAGTAGATTCATGTCATGCCTTGTTTTGCCATGTTAATTTCCTGTAGCATGTGTTTTTCTTGCTCTGAACATTGCTACCCGATGCTGTTTCTGCCATGTCCAGTAATTTCACCAAGTCTGTGAACCTGTTATCTTTTGCACTTTTGCCATGCTTGTTTGAACCTGTTGTGGTGTGATCTAGCCATAGCTAAGTGTTCATCTTTTGTCAAGCATCTCCTGTAGATTACTTCCATATGCTTTGTTGCTATGTTGGAGTGTTGTAGCATAGTTACTTGTTGCATTCTAAGTGCTATCATGCTTTAATCGCAGAATCGTGTCATTCTTGTTTTGCTTGCCATTTGCGAACCGTGCATCCGTTTCCGGTGATCTTTATATCGATTTCGACCGAAATCATCTCATCTTTCCAGTGGCATGCTTGGTTTTCCAAGTTACTGCCTTGTTCACCATTTTTCTTCCGGAGCACGCATATGCATCGCATCCCACATCTCGCATATCATACATGTTTTGCATCATGTTGCTTGTGCATTTCCCGTGATTGATTGTGGTTCCATTGCTTATGTTCTTGCTGTGGGTAGAGCCGGGAGACGAGTTCGTGAACGAGTAACCTGTTGAGTACGCTTACGAGGATCAAGCTTTCGACAACTCTGAGAATGAGATATGTGCAGCTCCTATCGGGATTTGTCGGCACATTCGGGCGGCTTTGCTGGTCTTGTTTTACCATTGTCGAAATGTCTTGTAAACCGGGATTCCGAGACTGATCGGGTCTTCCTGGGAGAAGGTTTATCCTTCGTTGACCGTGAGAGCTTATAATGGGCTAAGTTGGGACACCCCTGCAGGGTATTATCTTTTGAAAGCCGTGCCTGCTGTTATGAGGCAGATGGGAATTTGGTAATGTCCGGGTGTAGAGAACTTGTCACTTGACTTAATTAAAATACATCAACCGTGTGTGTAGCCGTGATAGTCTCTTCTCGGCGGAGTCTGGGAAGTGAACACGGTTTGAGTTATGCATGAACGTAAGTAGTTTCAGGATCACTTCTTGATCATTTCTAGCTTCTCGACCGTTGCGTTGCTTCTCTTCTCGCTCTCATTTGCGTATGTTAGCCACCATATATGCTTAGTGCTTGCTGCAGCTCCACCTCATTACACCATCTTTTCCTATAAGCTTAAATAGTCTTGATCTCGCGGGTGCGAGATTGCTGAGTCCTCGTGACTCACAGATTCTACCAAAACAGTTGCAGGTGCCGACGATGCCAATGCAGATGACGCAACCGAGCTCAAGTGGGAGTTCGATGAGGAACGTGGTCGTTACTATGTTTCTTTTCCTGATGATCAGTAGTGGAGCCCAGTTGGGACGATCGGGGATCTAGCATTTGGGGTTATCTTATTTTCATTTGGATTTGACCGTAGTCGGTCTATGTGTGGTTTTTGGATGATGTATGAATTATATTTATGTATTGTGTGAAGTTGCGATTGTAAGCCAGCTCTCGTTATCCCATTCTTGTTCATTACATGGGATTGTGTGAAGATGACCCTTCTTGCAACAAAACCACAATGCGGTTATGCCTCTAAGTCGTGCCTCGACACGTGGGAGATATAGCCGCATCGTGGGCGTTACATGGAGGCCTACGTAGATGAGGTGAGGAAACTAGAGGAGCGCTTCGATGGTATACAAGCAGAACACGTTCCCCTAGCGGAGAACGACATCGCTGACTACCTGTCAAAGCGCGCTACATTCAAGCTACCTGCGGAACCAGGTACCTTTTTGCTTCGGTTAACTCAACCATCCGTCGAGCCATCAACAGAGCAGTACAAGAGGAGGAAGTTAGGCCCCGGCAAGTACTTTCCCGCCGAGCCCCCAGGGGCTGCCGGCAAGGGTGTTGCCGCGGATCCTGAGCCCGCCGAGGGATGGCTGGCTCTGGCAGGGCGCCAAGCCCTGGCCGTAGAGACGGCTGCCCCCATGGCGGAAGAGATGCCTCTGGTCCTTGCCGTCGAGCCCCAGGCTCCAGCATGGGCAAAGCATACCGTCCATTTCCTCCAGACAGGGGAACTTCCTCAGGAGCAGGAAGCAGCGGAAAAAGTAGCCCGTCGGTCTGCCTTGTACCAGTTCGTCGATGACCTCCTGTACAGAAGAAGACCGAACGGTGTGAAATTGAAGTGCATCCCACGGGAGGAAGGACTAGAGCTGTTGGCAGAGATACATGGTGGCATATGTGGCTCCCACAAAGGGTTAAGGGCCCTTGCCAGCAAGGCATTTCGGCAAGGCTTCTTCTGGCCCACTACCCTCCACGATGCAACGGCACTAGTAACCAAGTGTGAAGCGTGTCAGTTCCATTCAAATAAGCTTCATCAACCAGCTCAAGCCCTTCAAATAATCCCTCTCTCTTGGCCATTTTCGGTCTGGGGGCTCGACATACTGGGCCCCTTCCCCCGTGCTATCGGGGGCTTTGAGTACTTGTACGTTGCAATCAACAAGTTCACAAAGTGGCCGGAGGTGGAACCGATGAGGAAGGTGACAACACAGTCAGCCGTCAAGTTCTTCAAGGGACTAGTCTGCCGTTTTGGTGTGCCAAACAGAGTCATCACCGATAACGGCATGCAGTTCACAAGCCACACCTTCATGCAATACATTCAAGACCTCGGCAGCAAGGTCTGTTTTGCTTCCATAGCACACCCCCGGAGCAACGACCAAGCGGAGAGGGCAAATGCTGAAGTGTTGCGAGGCCGGAGAACGAAGACCTTTGACAAGCTGCACAAGAGTGGAAGGCGCTGGATTGATGAGTTGCCGGCAGTTCTTTGGTCAATCAGGACGATGCCAAATCGAGCCACCGGCCAAACACCCTTTGCCCTAGTATATGGGGCAGAAGCAGTTCTCCCCACGGAACTCATATACGGGTCACCTCGAGTGCTCGTTTATGATGAGCTTGAGCAAGAGCAATTGTGGCAAGATGACGCAACACTCCTAGAGGAAGATTGTCTTCGGGCGGCTGTGAGAGCAGCACGCTACCAGCAGGCCTTGCGCCGCTACCATAGCCACAAGGTCCATGCCCGAAGCTTTGAGGAAGGTGACCTTGTTCTTCGGCGCGTTCAGTCGGCCAAGAATTCCAACAAGTTGACACCAAAGTGCGAAGGCCCTTATCGGGTAATACGAGTCACCAGGCCCGGCGCAGTCCGCCTGGAGACCGAAGATGCTGTCCCAGTGAGCAACTCCTGGAACATCGAGCATCTTCGCAAGTTTTACCCATAAGGCGCTATTCAACCCAAATTTATTGATTCGACACAAGGGGAGCCAAAGAATATTCTCACGTATTAGCAGTTGAGTTGTCAATTCAACCACACCTGGATAACTTAATATCTGCAGCAAAGTATTTAGTAGCAAAGTAATATGGAAGTAACGGTAACGGTAGCAAAAGTAATATTTTTGGGTTTTGTAGTGATTGTAACAGTAGCAACGAAAAAGTAAATAAGCGGAAAACAGTATGTTGAAAGCTCGTAGGCATTGGATCGGTAATGGAGAATTATGCCGGATGCGGTTCATCATGTAACAGTCATAACATAGGGTGACACAGAACTAGCTCCAATTCATCAATGTAATGTAGGAATGTATTCCGAATATAGTCATACGTGCTTATGGAAAAGAACTTGCATGACATCTTTTGTCCTACCCTACCGTGGCAGCGGGGTCCTAATGGAAACTAAGGGATATTAAGGCCTCCTTTTAATAGAGTACCGGAACAAAGCATTAGCACACAGTGAATACATGAACTCCTCAAACTATGGTCATCACCGGGAGTGGTCCCGATTATTGTCACTTCGGGGTTGCCGGATCATAACACATAGTAGGTGACTATAGACTT
This sequence comes from Triticum aestivum, assembly GCF_018294505.1. Taxonomy (NCBI): domain Eukaryota; kingdom Viridiplantae; phylum Streptophyta; class Magnoliopsida; order Poales; family Poaceae; genus Triticum; species Triticum aestivum. Next base: position 389,900,698 of record NC_057805.1, read on the forward strand.
GCAAAATAGGATCAAGAACTCACATATATTCATGAAAACATAATAGGTTCAGATCTGAAATCATGGCACTCGGGCCCTAGTGACAAGCATTAAGCATAGCAAAGTCATAGCAACATCAATCTCAGAACATAGTGGATACTAGGGATTAAATCCTAACAAAACTAACTCGATTACATGATAGATCTCATCCAACCCATCACCGTTCAGCAAGCCTACGATGGAATTACACACGCACGGCGGTGAGCATCATGAAATTGGTGATGGAGGATGGTTGATGATGACGACGGCGACGGATTCCCCTCTCCGGAGCCCCGAACGGACTCGAGATCAGCCCTCCCGAGAGGTTTTAGGGCTTGGCGGCGGCTCCGTATCGTAAAACGCGATGAATCCTTCTCTCTGATTTTTTTTCTCACCGAAAGTGAATATATGGAGTTGGAGTTGAGGTCGGTGGAGCATCAGGGGGCCCATGAGGTAGGGGGGCGCGCCCTCCACCCTCGTGGACAGGTGGTGGCCCCCCTGACGTGGATTTTTCTTATTTTCCAAATAGATGTTCCGTGGAGTTTCAGGTCATTCCGAGAACTTTTGTTTCTGCACATAAATAACACCATGGAAAGTTTCCTAAAAACAGCGTCAGTCCGGGTTAGTTCCATTCAAATCATGCAAGTTAGAGTCCAAAACAAGGGAAAAAGTGTTTGGAAAAGTAGATACGACAGAGACGTATCAACTCCCCCAAGCTTAAACCTTTGCTTGTCCTCAAGCAATTCAGTTGATAAACTGAAAGTGAGAAAGAAAAACTTTTACAAACTCTGTTTGCTCTTGTTGTTGTAAATATGTAAAGCCAACATTCAAGTTTTCAGCAAAGATTATGACTAACCACATTCACAATAACTCTTAGGTCTCATGTTTACTCATGTCAATGGCATAATCAACTAGCGAGCAATAATAATAAATCTCAGATGACAACACTTTCTCAAAACAATCATAATATGATATAACAGGATGGTATCTCGCTAGCCCTTTCTGAGACCGCAAAACATAAATGTAGAGCATCTTTAAAGATCAAGGACTGACTAGACATTGTAATTCATGGTAAAAGAGATCCAGTCATAGTCATACCCAATATAAATTAATAGTAATGGATGCAAATGACAGCTGCGCTCTCCAGCTAGTGCTCTTTAATAAGAGGGTGATGACTCAACATGAAAGTAAATAGATAGGCCCTTCGCAGAGGGAAGCAGGGATTTGTAGAGGTGCCAGAGCTCGATTTTTGAAATAGAGATAAATAATATTTTGAGCGGCATACTTTCATTGTCAACATAACAACCAAGAGATGGAGATATCTTCCATGCTACACACATTATAGGCGGTTCCCAAACAGAATGGTAAAGTTTATACTCCCCCTCCACCAACAAGCATCAATCCATGGCTTGCTCGAAACAACGAGTGCCTCCAACTAGCAACAGTCCTAGGGGGAGTTTTGTTTGCAATTATTTTGATTTAGTTTGCATAAAGCATGGGACTGGGCATCCCGGTGACCAGCCATTTTCTCGTGAGTGAGGAGCGGAGTCCACTCCTCTTGAGAATAACCCGCCTAGCATGGAAGATACGGACAGCCCTAGTTGATACATGAGCTATTCGAGCATACAAAACAGAATTTCATTTGAAGGTTTAGAGTTTGGCACATACAAATTTACTTGGAACGGCAGGTAGATACCGCATATAGGAAGGTATGGTGGACTCATATGGAATAACTTTGGGGTTTAAGGGATTGGATGCACAAGCAGTATTCCCGCTTAGTACAAGTGAAGGCTATCAAAAGACTGGGAAGCGACCAATTAGAGAGCGACAATAGTCATGAACATGCATTAAAATTAATAAACATTGAGTGCAAGCACGAGTAGGATATAATCCACAATGAACATAAATATCGTGAAGGCTATGTTGATTTTGTTTCAACTACATGTGTGAACATGTGCCAAGTCGAGTCACTTAAATTATTCAAAGGAGGATACCACCCCACTATACCACATCACAACCATTTTAATAGCATGTTGGCACGCAAGGTAAACCATTATAACTCATAGCTAATCAAGCATGGCATAAGCATCTATGATCTCTAATTTTCATTGCAAACATGTTTATTCATAATAGGCTGAATCAGGAACGATGAATTAATCATATTTACAAAAACAAGAGAGGTCGAGTTCATACCAGCTTCTCTCATCTCAGGCAGTCCATCATATATCGTCATAATTGCCTTTCACTTGCACGACCGAACGATGTGAAAATAATAAGACTGCACGTGCATTGGACTAAGCTGGAATCTGCGAGCATTCAATAAACAGGAGAAGACAAGGCAATATGGGCTCTTGGTTAAATCAACAACAATGCATATAAGAACCACTTCAACAATTTCATTATGGTCTTGTCCTATCGACCCCCAAAGAAAAGAAAAGAAATAAAACTATTTACACGGGAAAGCTCCCAACAAGCAAAAGAAGAACGGGAAATATTTTTGGGTTTTCTTTTTAATTATTACTACTACAGCAAGAAAAATAAACTAACTAAAAGCTACACTAATTTTTTTTCTTAAGGTTTATTAAACACACAAGAAGAAAGCAAGAAAAGAAAATAAACTAGCATGGATATTACAATGAAAAAGTATGAGCACGGACATCTAGAAATGAGTGTGTGAACATAAATGTAATGTCGGTGAGAAATACGTACTCCCCCAAGCTTAGGCTTTTGGCCTGAGTTGGTTTATTGCCACGGATGGCCTGGCGGATATCCATAGTTGTAGCCGGGGTCGTACTGAGATGCAGCGGCTATCGCCTCCTGAGCTGCAGCGTGGCGGCGAGCTGCCTCCGCACTCCTCTCGTACTCATCTGCCTCCTCTCTTGTAATAACATATCTTCCTTTTGCCTGGTAATCAAAGAAGGCAGGAGCAGGGAGAGTAATACGGACAGCACGACGTCTGTCAAAGATTAAGCGATACCGGAGAGGTGATTCATTCCTCTCGACAAACTGGTGGTGGACCATAGCATTAAAGTCTAAATAAGTAGGAGGCAACTCAATATCATCCTCACGTATGTCCACACCAAGAAAATCAGCTAAGCGGGTTGCATAAATTCCTCCAAAGAAATCTCCGTTAAATCTATTATTATGCAACCTACGTGCAACAATGGCTCCCAAGTTATAAGATTTGTCTCCTAACACAGCACTCCTAAGAATACTGAGGTCAGGAACACACATATGACATGCTTCATCTTTACCATTTATGCACCTACCTACGAAGAGAGCAAAATAATGTATAGCAGTAAAATGAATGCTCCCTATGGTAGCTTGTGCTATATCTCTAGATTCCATCACAGTTATACTAGCAAGAAAATTTCTAAATTCAGATTTGCGAGGTTCACTAGCACTACCCCATTGTGGAAGTTTGCAAGCAGTGGTAAAATCCTCTAAGTCCATCGTATAAGATTTTTCATAAAGATCAAACAGGACAGTTGGAGAATTACGTGAAGATGAAAATTCAAACCTCCTCACAAATGAACTAGTGAGATAGTGGTATTGGCAGCACTTCTCTGCCTCGAAGCTCACAAGATCAGCGTTACGCAAATATGCGTTAAATTCTTCCTTGATTCCCGCTCGATCCATAAAGTTTTCTGAAGGCCATTCACAAGGTCGCACTGGAGCATCCCTTGGTGGCTCATCGTCAGCATCACGCATTGCAAGCCTGGGTCCTTGCTTCCTTGAAGAACACCTTGCAACATTTTCCTAAGCATATTTCTTCCTGTGAAAAATTTCTGAAATTTTTAGTAACTTCAAACAAAAGTGAACCAAGCTCAACAAAATTGATAGCAACTACTCCTACAAGTGCCTAGAGCCTATATCATGCATTAGAACTACTTGGAACCATATAAATTTGACATGCAAGCTCAAGAACATGGTCACCTAGGCAGCACAAATTTGCAATGAATGAAGCACTAGAACAAAAACTAATTGGACCAATGGAGGAGTCACATACCAAGGAACAATCCCCAAGCAGTTTTGTGAGAGGTGCTTTGAGCAAGGAGATCGAAAATCGTAGCAAAATGAGCTAGAACTCGTGCTTGAGCTGGATAATGGTGTTTGTGGGAGGAAGAAGGAATGTGTGGGTGCAGGAATAAGTGGAGGGGAGCCACCATGGGCCCACGAGGCAGCGGGGCGCGCCCAGGGGGTAGGGTGCGCCCTCCACCCTCGTGGCCAGGTGCTTGCCCCTCCTGCTGTGTTCTCAGTGCAAGATATTCTCAAATATTCCAGAAAAAATCATATTTCATTTTCTGGCCATTTGGAGAACTTTTATTTTCGGGGTATTTTTATATTGCATGAATAAATCAGAAAACAGACAGAAAAATACTATTTTTACTTTATTTCAACTAAATAACAGAAAGTAGAGAGAGGGTACAGAAGGTTGTGCTTCTAGTTTCATCCATCTCATGCTCATCAAAAGGAATCCACTAACAAGGTTGATCAGGTCTTGTTAATAAACTCATTCCGAATAACATGAAACCGAAGTAATTTCGAATAACACTATGTTACCTCAACGGGGATATGTACATCCCCAATAATAAGAATATCATATTTCTTCTTGACAGTAGGAAGAGGAAATTCAAAACCTCCAAATATAATCGATGGAATTTTTCCAATAGAATTGATACTATGAACTTGAGGTTGTTTCCTCGGAAAGTGTACCGTATGCTCATTACCATTAACATGAAAAGGGACATTGCCTTTGTTGCAATCAATAACAGCCCCTGCAGTATTCAAAAAAGGTCTTCCGAGAATAATAGACATACTATCGTCCTCTGGAATATCAAGAATTACAAAGTCCATTAAAATAGTAACGTTTGCAACCACAACAGGCACATCCTCACAAATACCGACAGGTATGGCAGTTGATTTATTAGCCATTTGCAAAGATATTTCAGTAGGTGTCAACTTATTCAAATCAAGTCTACGATATAAAGAGAGAGGCATAACACTAACACCGGCTCCAAGATCACATAAAGCAGTTTTAACATAGTTTCTTTTAATGGAGCATGGTATAGTGGGTACTCCTGGATCTCCAAGTTTCTTTGGTATTCCACCCTTAATAGTGTAATTAGCAAGCATGGTGGAAATTTCAGCTTCCGGTATCTTTCTTTTATTAGTGATGGTATCCTTCATATACTTAGCATAAGGATTAGTTTTAAGCATATCAGTCAAACGCATACGCAAGAAGATAGGTCTAATCATTTCAGCAAAGCGCTCAAAATCCTCATCATCCTTTTTCTTGGATGGTTTGGGAGGAAAAGGCATGGGTTTCTGAACCCAAGGTTCTCTTTCTTTACCATGTTTCCTAGCAACAAAATCTCTCTTATCATAACGTTGATTCTTTGATTGTGGGTTTATCAAGATCAACAGTAGGTTCAATTTCTACATCATTATCATTACTAGGTTGAGCATCATCATGAACATCATCATTAACATTTTCACTAGATTCATGTTCATTACCAGATTGTGTTTCAGCATCAGAAATAGAAATATCATTGGGATTCTCAGGTGGTTCAGGAATAGGTTCACTAGAAGCATGCAAAGTCCTATCATTTTTCTTTTTCTTCTTTTTAGAAGGACTAGGTGCATCAATATTATTTCTCTGAGAATCCTGCTCAATTCTCCTAGGGTGGCCTTCAAGATACAAAGGTTCCTGAGTCATTCTACCAGTTCTAGTAGCCACTCTAACAGCATAATCATTATTCTTACTATTTAATTCATTGAGCAAATCATTCTGAGCATTAAGTACTTGTTCTACTTGAGTGGTAACCATAGAAGCATATTTAGTAATGAGTTTAAGTTCACCTTTAACTCTAGACATATAATCACCCAAGTGTTCAAGCGTATCAGAATTGTATTTCAATTGTCTACCAAAATAAGCATTGAAGTTTTCTTGCTTGACAATGAAATTATCAAACTCTTCTAAGCATTGTCTAGCAGACTTATTGTGAGGAATATCACCTTCATCAAATCTATAGAGAGAATTTACCTTTACTACCTGTGTCGGGTTATCAAGACCATGAGGTTGTTCAATAGGTAATGGATTAAGATCACATGTTTCTTCAACAGGCGGTAAGTTAGGACCATGTATTTCTTCAATAGGAGGTAAATTCTTAACATCTTCAGCTTTAATACCCTTTTCTTTCATAGATTTCTTTGCCTCCTGCATATCTTCAGGACTGAGAAATAAAACACCCCTCTTCTTCGGAGTTGGTTTAGGAATAGGCTCAGGAGCTGGCTCAGGAAGTGTCCAATTATTTTCATTTGTCAACATATTATTCAATAGAATTTCAGCTTCATCCGGTGTTCTTGACCTGAAAACAGAACCAACACAACTATCCAGGTAATCTCTGGAAGCATCAGTTAGCCCATTATAAAAGATATCAAGTATTTCATTTTTCTTAAGAGGATGATCAGGCAAAGCATTAAGTAATTGGAGAAGCCTCCCCCAAGCTTGTGGGAGACTCTCTTCTCCAATTTGCACAAAATTATATATATCCCTCAAAGCAGCTTGTTTCTTATGAGCAGGGAAATATTTAGCAGAAAAGTAATAAATCATATCCTGGGGACTACGCACACAACCAGGATCAAGAGAATTAAACCATATCTTAGCATCACCCTTTAATGAGAACGGAAATATTTTAAGGATATAAAAGTAGCGAGTTCTCTCATCATTAGTGAATAGGGTGGCTATATCATTTAATTTAGTAAGATGTGCCACAACAGTTTCAGATTCATAGCCATGGAAAGGATCAGACTCAACCAAAGTAATTATATCAGGGTCAATGGAGAATTCATAATCCTTATCAGTAACACAGATAGGTGAAGTAGCAAAAGCAGGATCAGATTTCATTCTAGCATTAAGAGATTGCTACTTCCATTTAGCTAATAATTTCTTAACATCATATCAATCTTTGCAAGCAAAGATTTCGTTAGCAATTGCTTCATCCATAACATAGCCCTCAGGCACAACAGGTAATTCATATTTATTAGGGGGAGAGTCTTCATCATCAATTTCATAAATATTATCAATAATTTCATTCTCTCTAGCCCTAGCAAGTTGTTCATCAAGAAATTCACCAAGTGGCACAGTAGTATCAAGCATAGAAGTAGTTTCATCATAAGCATCATGCATAGCAGAAGTGGCATCATCAATAACATGCGACATATCAGAACGAATAGCAGAAGCAGGTTTAGGTGTCGCAAGCTTACTCAAAACAGAAGGTGAATCAAGTGCAGAGCTAGATGGCAGTTCCTTACCTCCCCTCGTAGTTGAGGGATAGATTTTTGTTTTCTCGTCTTTCAAGTTCTTCATAGTGACCAGCTGATATAAATCCCAAGTGACTCAAAGAATAGAGCTATGCTCCCCGGCAACGGCGCCAGAATATAGTCTTGATAACCCACAAGTATAGGGGATCGCAACAGTTTTCGAGGGTAGAGTATTCAACCCAAATTTATTGATTTGACACAAGGGGAGCCAAAGAATATTCTCAAGTATTAGCAGTTGAGTTGTCAATTCAACCACACTTGGATAACTTAATATCTGCAGCAAAGTATTTAGTAGCAAAGTAATATGGAAGTAACGACAACGGTAGCAAAAGTAATATTTTTGGGTTTTGTAGTGATTGTAACAGTAGCAACGGAAAAGTAAATAAGCGGAAAACAGTATGTGGAAAGCTCGTAGGCATTGGATCGGTGATAGAGAATTATGCCGGATACGGTACATCATGTAACAGTCATAACATAGGGTGACGCAAAACTAGCTCCAATTCATCAATGTAATGTAGGCATGTATTCCGAATATAGTCATACGTGCTTATGGAAAAGAACTTGCATGACATCTTTTGTCCTGCCCTCCCGTGGCAGCGGGGTCATAATGGAAACTAAGGGATATTAAGGCCTCCTTTTAATAGAGTACCGGAACAAAGCATTAGCACATAGTGAATACATGAACTCCTCAAACTATGGTCATTACCGGGAGTTGTCCCGATTATTGTCACTTCGGGGTTGCCGGATCATAACACATAGTAGGTGACTATAGACTTGCAAGATAGGATCAAGAACTCACATATATTCATGAAAACATAATAGGTTCAGATCTGAAATCATGGCACTCAGGCCCTAGTGACAAGCATTATGAAGGAAATATGCCCTAGAGGCAATAATAAAGTATTATTTATTTCCTTATATCATGATAAATGTTTATTATTCATGCTAGAATTGTATTAACCGGAAACATAATACATGTGTGAATACATAGACAAACAGAATGTCACTAGTATGCCTCTACTTGACTAGCTCGTTGATCAAAGATGGTTATGTTTCCTAGCCATAGACATGAGTTGTCATTTGATTAACGGGATCACATCATTAGGAGAATGATGTGATTGACTTGACCCATTCCGTTAGCTTAGCACTCGATCGTTTAGTATGTTGCTATTGCTTTCTTCATGACTTATACATGTTCCTATGACTATGAGATTATGCAACTCCCGTTTACCGGAGGAACACTTTGTGTGCTACCAAACGTCACAACGTAACTGGGTGATTATAAAGGTGCTCTACAGGTGTCTCCAAAGGTACTTGTTGGGTTGGCGTATTTCGAGATTAGGATTTGTCACTCCGATTGTTGGAGAGGTATCTCTGGGCCCACTCGGTAATGCACATCACTATAAGCCTTGCAAGCATTGTAACTAATGAGTTAGTTGCGGGATGATGTATTACGGAACGAGTAAAGGGACTTGCCAGTAACGAGATTGAACTAGGTATGGAGATACCGACGATCGAATCTCGGGCAAGTAACATACCGATGACAAAGGGAACAACGTATGTTGTTATGCGGTCTGACCGATAAAGATCTTCGTAGAATATGTGGGAACCAATATGAGCATCCAGGTTCCGCTATTGTTTATTGACCGAAGTCTTGGTCATGTCTACATAGTTCTCGAACCCGTAGGGTCCGCACGCTTAACGTTACGATGACAGTTATATTATGAGTTTATATGTTTTGATGTACCGAAGGTTGTTCGGAGTCCCGGATGTGATCACGGACATGACGAGGAGTCTCGAAATGGTCGAGACATAAAGATTGATATATTGGAAGCCTATGTTTGGACATCGGAAGTGTTCCGGGTGAAATCGGGATTTTTCCGGAGTACCGGGAGGTTACCGGAACCCCCGGTAACTTAATGGGCCTTATTGGGCCTAGGTGGAAGAGAGGAGAGGAGGCTAGGGCAGGGCCGCGCCCCCTTCCCCCCCAGTCCGAATAGGACAAGGAGAGGGGGGCGGCGCCCCCCTTCCTTCCTCCCCTCCACCTCTTCCCCCTTCCACTCCTAGTCCAACATGGAAAGGGGGGAGTCCTACTCCCGGTAGGAGTAGGACTCCTCCTGGCGCGCCTCTACCTCCTAGGCCGGCGGCCTCCCCCTTGCACCTTTATATACGGGGGCAGGGGGCACCTCTAGACACACAATTGATCAACGATCTTTTAGCCGTGTACGGTGCCCCCCTCCACCATATTACACCTCGATAATATCGTAGCGGAGCTTAGGCGAAGCCCTGCGTCGGTAGAACATCATCATCGTCACCACGCCGTCGTGCTGACGAAACTCTCCCTCAACACTCGGCTGGATCGGAGTTCGAGGGACGTCATCGAGCTGAACGTGTGCTGAACTCGGAGGTGCCTTGCGTTCGGTACTTGATCGGTCAGATCGTGAAGACGTACGACTATATCAACCGCGTTGTGTTAATGCTTCCGCTTTCGGTCTACGAGGGTACGTGGACAACACTCTCCCCTCTCGTTGCTATGCATCACCATGATCTTGCGTGTGCGTAGAATTTTTTTGAAATTACTACGTTCCCCAGCAGTGGCATCCGGGCCTGGTTTTATGCGTTGATGTTATGCACGTGTAGAACACAAGTGAGTTGTGGGCGATATAAGTCATACTGCTTACCAGCATGTCATACTTTGGTTCAGCGGTATTGTGAGATGAAACGGCCCGGACCGACATTACGCGTACGCTTACGCGAGACTGGTTTCACCGTTGCGAGCACTCGTTGCTTAAAGGTGACTGGCGGGTGTCTGTCTCTCTCACTTTAGTTGAACCGAGTGTGGCTACGCCCGGTCCTTGCGAAGGTTAAAACAGCACCAACTTGACAAACTATCGTTGTGGTTTGGATGCGTAGGTAAGAACGGTTCTTGCTAAGCCCGTAGCAGCCACGTAAAACTTGCAACAACAAAGTAGAGGACGTCTAACTTGTTTTTGCAGGGCATGTTGTGATGTGATATGGTCAAGACATGATGCTATATTTTATTGTATGAGATGATCATGTTTTGTAACCGAGTTATCGGCAACTGGCAGGAGCCATATGGTTGTCGCTTTATTGTATGCAATGCAATCGCCATGTAATTGTTTTAATTTATCAGTAAGCGGTAGCGATAGTCGTAAAAGCAATAGTTGGCGAGACGACAACGATGCTACGATGGAGATCAAGGTGTCGAGCCGGTGACGATGGTGATCATGACGGTGCTTCGGAGATGGAGATCACAAGCACAAGATGATGATGGCCATATCATATCACTGATATTGATTGCATGTGATGTTTATCTTTTATGCATCTTATCTTGCTTTGATTGACGGTAGCATTATAAGATGATCTCTCACTAAAATTTCAAGATAAAAGTGTTCTCCCTGAGTATGCACCATTGCCAAAGTTCGTCGTGCCCAGACACCACGTGATAATCGGGTGTGATAAGCTCTACGTCCATCTACAACGGGTGCAAGCCAGTTTTGCACACGCAGAATACTCAGGTTAAACTTGACGAGCCTAGCATATGCAGATATGGCCTCGGAACACGGGGACCGAAAGGTCGAGCGTGAATCATATAGTAGATATGATCAACATAGTGATGTTCACCATTGAAAACTACTCCATTTCACGTGATGATCGGTTATGGTTTAGTTGATTTGGATCACGTAATCGCTTAGATGATTATAGGGATGTCTATCTAAGTGAGAGTTCTTAAGTAATATGATTAATAGAACTTAAATTTATCATGAACTTAGTACCTGATAGTATCTTGCTTGTCTATGTTAATTGTAGATAGATGGCCCGTGCTGTTGTTCTGTTGAATTTTAATGCGTTCCTTGAGAAAGCAAAGTTGAAAGATGATGGTAGCAATTACACGGACTGGGTCCGTAACTTGAGGATTATCCTCATTGCTGCACAGAAGAATTACGTCCTGGAAGCACCGCTGGGTGCCAGGCCTCCTGCAAGAGCAACACCAGAAGTTATGAACGTCTGGCAGAGCAAAGCTGATGACTACTCGATAGTTCAGTGTGCCATGCTTTACGGCTTAGAGCCGGGTCTTCAACGACGTTTTGAACGTCATGGAGCATATGAGATGTTCCAGGAGTTGAAGTTAATATTTCAAGCAAATGCCCGGATTGAGAGATATGAAGTCTCCAATAAGTTCTACAGCTGCAAGATGGAAGAGAATAGTTCTGTCAGTGAGCATATACTCAAAATGTCTGGGTATAATAATCACTTGATTCAACTGGGAGTTAATCTTCCGGATGATAGCGTCATTGACAGAATTCTTCAATCACTGCCACCAAGCTACAAGAGCTTCGTGATGAACTATAACATGCAAGGGATGAATAAGACAATTCCCGAGCTCTTCGCAATGCTAAAGGCAGCGGAGGTAGAAATCAAAAAGGAGCATCAAGTGTTGATGGTCAGTAAGACCACTAGTTTCAAGAAAAAGGGCAAAGGGAAGAAGAAGGGGAACTTCAAGAAGAACAGCAAGCAAGTTGCAGTTCAGGAGAAGAAACCCAACTCTGGACCTAAGCCTGAAACTGAGTGCTTCTACTGCAAGCAGACTGGTCACTGGAAGCGGAACTGCCCCAAGTATTTGGCGGATAAGAAGGATGGCAAGGTTAACAAAGGTATATGTGATATACATGTTATTGATGTGTACCTTACCAGAGCTCGTAGTAGCACCTGGGTATTTGATACTGGTTCTGTTGCTAATATTTGCAACTCGAAACAGGGACTACGGATTAAGCGAACACTGGCTAAGGACGAGGTGACGATGCGCGTGGGAAATGGTTCCAAAGTCGATGTGATCGCGTCGGCACGCTACCTCTACATCTACCTTCGGGATTAGTATTAGACCTAAATAATTGTTATTTGGTGCCAGCGTTGAGCATGAACATTATATCTGGATCTTGTTTAATGCGATACGGTTATTCATTTAAATCAGAGAATAATGGTTGTTCTATTTATATGAATAATATCTTTTATGGTCATGCACCCTTGAAGAGTGGTCTATTTTTAATGAATCTCGGTAGTAGTGACACACATATTCATAATGTCGAAGCCAAAAGATGCAGAGTTGATAATGATAGTGCAACTTATTTGTGGCACTGCCGTTTAGGTCATATCGGTGTAAAGCGCATGAAGAAACTCCATACTGATGGACTTTTGGAATCACATGATTATGAATCACTTGGTACTTGCGAACCGTGTCTCATGGGAAAGATGACTAAAACACCGTTCTCCGGAACTATGGAGAGAGCAGCTGATTTGTTGGAAATCATACATACAGATATATGTGGTCCGATGAATATTGAGGCTCGTGGCGGATATCGTTATTTTCTCACCTTCACAGATGATTTAAGCAGATATGGGTATATCTACTTAATGAAACATAAGTCTGAAACATTTGAAAAGTTCAAAGAATTTCAGAGCGAAGTTGAAAATCATCATAACAAGAAAATATAATTTCTACGATCAGATCGTGGAGGAGAATATTTGAGTTACGAGTTTGGCCTACATTTGAAACAATGCGGAATAGTTTCGCAACTCACGCCACCCGGAACACCACAGCGTAATGGTGTGTCCGAACGTCGTAATCGTACTTTACTAGATATGGTGCGATCTATGATGTCTCTTACTGATTTACCGCTATCGTTCTGGGGTTATGCTTTAGAGTCGGCTGCATTCACTCTAAATAGGGCACCATCGAAATCCGTTGAGACGACACCTTATGAACTATGGTTTGGCAAGAAACCAAACTTGTCGTTTCTTAAAGTTTGGGGTTGCGATGCTTATCTGAAGAAACTTCAACCTGATAAGATCGAACCTAAATCGGAGAAATGTGTCTTCATAGGATACCCAAAGGAGACTGTTGGGTACACCTTCTATCACAGATCCGAAGGCAAGACATTCGTTGCTAAGAATGGATCCTTTCTAGAGAAGGAGTTTCTCTCGAAAGAAGTGAGTGGGAGGAAAGTAGAACTTGATGAGGTAACTGTACCTGCTCCCTTATTGGAAAGTAGATCATCACAGAAACCAGTTTCTGCGACACCTACACCAATTAGTGGGGAAGTTAATGATAATGATCATGAAACTTCAGATCAAGTTATTACTGAACCTCGTAGGTCAACCAGATTAAGATCCGCACCAGAGTGGTACGGTAATCCTGTTCTGGAGGTTATGTTACTAGACCATGACGAACCTACGAACTATGAAGAAGCGATGGTGAGCCCAGATTCCGCAAAATGGCTTGAGGCCATGAAATCCGAGATGGGATCCATGTATGAGAACAAAGTATGGACTTTGGTTGACTTGCCCGATGATCGGCAAGCCATTGAAAATAAATGGATCTTCAAGAAGAAGACTGACGCTGACGGTAATGTTACTGTCTATAAAGCTCGACTTGTTGCGAAAGGTTTTCGACAAGTTCAAGGGATTGACTACGATGAGACCTTCTCACCCGTAGCGATGCTTAAGTCTGTCCGAATCATGTTAGCAATTGCTGCATTTTATGATTATGAAATTTGGCAAATGGATGTAAAAACTGCATTCCTGAATGGATTTCTGGAAGAAGAGTTGTATATGATGCAACCGGAAGGTTTTGTCGATCCAAAGGGAGCTAACAAAGTGTGCAAGCTCCAGCGATCCATTTATGGACTGGTGCAAGCCTCTCGGAGTTGGAATAAACGCTTTGATAGTGTGATCAAAGCATTTGGTTTTATACAGACTTTTGGAGAAGCCTGTATTTACAAGAAAGTGAGTGGGAGCTCAGTAGCATTTCTGATATTATATGTGGATGACATATTACTGATTGGAAATGATATAGAATTTCTGGATAGCATAAAGGGATACTTGAATAAGAGTTTTTCAATGAAAGACCTCGGTGAAGCTGCATATATATTAGGCATCAAGATCTATAGAGATAGATCAAGACGCTTAATTGGACTTTCACAAAGCACATACCTTGACAAAGTTTTGAAGAAGTTCAAAATGGATCAAGCAAAGAAAGGGTTCTTGCCTGTACTCTAAGGTGTGAGATTGAGTAAGACTCAATGCCCGACCACTGCAGAAGATAGAGAGAAGATGAAAGATGTTCCCTATGCTTCAGCCATAGGCTCTATCATGTATGCAATGCTGTGTACCAGACCTGATGTGTGCCTTGCTATAAGTTTAGCAGGGAGGTACCAAAGTAATCCAGGAGTGGATCACTGGACAGTGGTCAAGAACATCCTGAAATACCTGAAAAGGACTAAGGATATGTTTCTCGTTTATGGAGGTGACAAAGAGCTCATCGTAAATGGTTACATTGATGCAAGCTTTGACACTGATTCGGACGATTCTAAATCGCAAACTGGATACGTGTTTACATTGAACGGTGGACCTGTGAGTTGGTGCAGTTCTAAGCAAAGTGTCGTGGCAGGATCTACGTGTGAAGCGGAGTACATAGCTGTTTCGGAAGCAGCAAATGAAGGAGTCTGGATGAAGGAGTTCATATCCGATCTAGGTGTCATACCTAGTGCATCTGGACCAATGAAAATCTTTTGTGACAATACTGGTGCAATTGCCTTAGCAAAGGAATCCAGATTTCACAAGAGAACCAAGCACATCAAAAGACGCTTCAATTCCATCCGGGATTTAGTCCAGGTGGGAGACATAGAAATTTGCAAGATACATACGGATCTGAATGTTGCAGACCCGTTGACTAAGCCTCTTCCACGAGCAAAACATGATCAGCACCAAGACTCCATGGGTGTAAGAATCATTACTGTGTAATCTAGATTATTGACTCTAGTGCAAGTGGGAGACTGAAGGAAATATGCCATAGAGGCAATAATAAAGTATTATTTATTTCCTTATATCATGATAAATGTTTATTATTCATGCTAGAATTGTATTAACCGGAAACATAATACATGTGTGAATACATAGACAAACAGAGTGTCACTAGTATGCCTCTACTTGACTAGCTCGTTGATCAAAGATGGTTATGTTTCCTAGCCATAGACATGAGTTGTCATTTGATTAACGGGATCACATCATTAGGAGAATGATGTGATTGACTTGACCCATTCCATTAGCTTAGCACTCGATCGTTTATTATGTTGCTATTGCTTTCTTCATGACTTATACATGTTCCTATGACTATGAGATTATGCAACTCCCGTTTACCGGAGGAACACTTTGTGTGCTACCAAACGTCACAACGTAACTGGGTGATTATAAAGGTGCTCTACAGGTGTCTCCAAAGGTACTTGTTGGGTTGGCGTATTTCGAGATTAGGATTTGTCACTCCGATTGTCGGAGAGGTATCTCGGGGCCCACTCGGTAATGCACATCACTATAAGCCTTGCAAGCATTGTAACTAATGAGTTAGTTGCGGGATGATGTATTACGGAACGAGTAAAGAGACTTGCCGGTAACGAGATTGAACTAGGTATGGAGATACCGACGATCGAATCTCGGGCAAGTAACATACCGATGACAAAGGGAACAACGTATGTTGTTATGCGGTCTGACCGATAAATATCTTCGTAGAATATGTGGGAACCAATATGAGCATCCAGGTTCCACTATTGGTTATTGACCGGAGAGGTGTCTCGGTCATGTCTACATAGTTCTCGAACCCGTAGGGTCCGCACGCTTAACGTTACGATGACAGTTATATTATGAGTTTATATGTTTTGATGTACCGAAGGTTGTTCGGAGTCTCGTATGTGATCACAGACATGACGAGGAGTCTCGAAATGGTCGAGACATAAAGATTGATATATTGGAAGCCTATGTTTGGACATCGGAAGTGTTCCGGGTGAAATCGGGATTTTTCCGGAGTACCGGGAGGTTACCGGAACCCCCGGGTAACTTAATGGGCCTTATTGGGCCTAGGTGGAAGAGAGGAGAGGAGGCTAGGGCAGGGCCGCGCCCCCCTTCCCCCCCAGTCCGAATAGGACAAGGAGAGGGGGGCGGCGCCCCCCCTTCCTTCCTCCCCTCCACCTCTTCCCACTTCCACTCCTAGTCCAACATGGAAAGGGGGGAGTCCTACTCCCGGTAGGAGTAGGACTCCTCCTGGCGCGCCTCTACCTCCTAGGCCGGCGGCCTCCCCCTTGCACCTTTATATACGGGGGCAGGGGGCACCTCTAGACACACAATTGATCAACGATCTTTTAGCCGTGTGCCGTGCCCCCCTCCACCATATTACACCTTGATAATATCGTAGCGGAGCTTAGGCGAAGCCCTGCGTCGGTAGAACATCATCATCGTCACCACGCCATCGTGCTGACGAAACTCTCCCTCAACACTCGGCTGGATCGGAGTTCGAGGGACGTCATCGAGCTGAACGTGTGCTGAACTCGGAGGTGTCGTGCGTTCGGTACTTGATCGGTCGGATCGTGAAGACGTACGACTACATCAACCGCGTTGTGTTAACGCTTCCGCTTTCGGTCCACGAGGGTACGTGGACAACAATCTCCCCTCTCGTTGCTATGCATCACCATGATCTTGCATGTGCGTAGAAATTTTTGAAATTACTACGTTCCCCAGCACATTAAGCATAGCAAAGTCATAGCAACATCTATCTCAGAACATAGTGGATACTAGGGATCAAACCCTAACAAAACTAACTCGATTACATGATAGATCTCATCCAACCCATCACCGTCCAGCAAGCCTACGATGGAATTACTCACGCACGGCGGTGAGCATCATGAAATTGGTGATGGAGGCTGGTTGATGATGACGACGGCGACGGATTCCCCTCTCCGGAGCCCCGAACGGACTCCAGATCAGCCCTCCCGAGAGGTTTTAGGGCTTGGCGGCGGCTCTGTATCGTAAAACGCGATGAATCCTTCTCTCTGATTTTTTTCTCCCCGAAAGTGAATATATGGAGTTGGAGTTGAGGTCGGTGGAGCGTCAGGGGGCCCACGAGGTAGGGGGCACGCCCTCCACCCTCGTGGACAGGTGGTGGCCCCCTTGACATGGATTTTTCTTCAAGTATTTTTCTTATTTTCCAAATAGATGTTCCGTGGAGTTTCAGATCATTCCGAGAACTTTTGTTTCTACACATAAATAACACCATGGAAAGTCTGCTGAAAACAGCATCAGTCCGGGTTAGTTCCATTCAAATTATGCAAGTTAGAGTCCAAAACAAGGGCAAAAGTGTTCGGAAATGTAGATACGACGGAGATGTATCAGGCGCGGCTTGTCTGGCCTCTCGGCAAGCCACCTTTTGTACAAGCTTTGCCAGCAAGGCATGTAACCCTCTGCACAAAGCCAGGCGCAGACCCTGAGCATAAATAAATGAAGCGCTGGCGCCCTAAGTTATAGCATGCATGCTAGGTTGAGTCTCTTCCTCGGTTAGGGTTGATAGTGCTTAGCGGCGACTAACCCCTAGCCTAGAGGTCGAGTGTGTGTCTTTCTGTCCTCTTTGGTTCGCAGGGCACGTGGACATATCTCCTGAGCCGCTTGGGAGGAAGAGGATGGACCGGTGCTCCGGCCCCGGCAAGCCAGGATCACCGGGGGCTGAAGACACAAGGATCCAACCACGGCAAGCCAAGGTTGCCGGGGGCTGCGGATTCAGATAAGTCTGTTATCCCCTGTTATGCACTTCCGTATAGGACTGGGACATATGAAACCTCATTTATATTCTTAAAACCACCGTGCTCCCTTTTCCCGTACCCAAGAGCTATCCCCTGGGTCGGAACTTGGTCGTAGTCGCGGTGGCTAGAGAAATGAATGAGGGACCTAACCCTGCTTCGTCCCTGCCTCCGCCAAGAGCGTGAGAATGGTTCACCAAAGCGGGGGGACCACAAGGCCTATTGCCAGGCAACAATGTTTATCTTAAAAATAACAAGGATTCGTCCTTGGCATGGGCCTCGCTCATGCACAAAGAACCCAGCAAGCCCCCCTTTTCATTAAAAACATCCCATACAGGTACAGTTCATACGGAATTAAAAACATGAGCAAGCGGATTACAAGTCTTAAATCTAATAAGTGCCCGCAGGCTTACAAACTAAAAAAAAAGATAAGGTGCCCGTAATCCCTTTCTTGTCCCTCTCCTCAGGAGGTGAAACAAGATAGCGGGAGGGCGAAAGGAGCGCCTACGCGAGGTGCGAGGAGCAGATGGCGCCAAGAGAGCATCCCGGTGCCGACGGAGGGGCTGGATGATGAGGCAACGGCCCGACAATACGCGATGAAGGTGTCGATGCCCGCGTACTCCGAGTTGACGGCCGCCGCTCGCCTTCTTCGCCTTCTCCGACCCTCCTACGCCATCCGCCCAAAGAGGCGATGGGGAACGCGGCAATGGAGAGCTTGACGAGGAAGACCCTCGGCAGGGCGCGTGGCCGAGGAAGGGGCGGCGAGGTCAGTCGGATTCGGCATCCTGCCGCTCGACTCCCTCGTCCTCGTTGTCGCTGTCCTTCTCGTCACTCCCGCTTGAGGGGGAATCTTCATCGTCGGAGGAGCTCTCCACGCAGCACTTCAGGCGAGTTCCAAGGTCTCCGAAGACCTTGACGGAGAGCAAGCCGCCCTCCATTAACTTGAAGTAGAGGACGAGCCCCACCATCAAGCTATGTATGCGGGCGAACGTCTTCCATTCGCGACGGAGATACATAACATGAGGAGCGGGGAAGTCAATGTCGACCCATGTGCCGCCGGTCCCGCAGCCCCTCATGTGCAATCCGAGGGTTTGGGGCGGATCGAGCTCCATCTCCTGAGCAAAGGGGGTGGGGAGACGGAGATGGCGACGCGGTGGCCGGCGCAGCCAGATGAAGAACTCGCGGGGCCGGTCCCCGACATGACCCTCTATCGCGGGAGGCACCACTGGCGGGGGCGCGGCCGCCGCGCCACCTCGTCCCCCTCTCCCCCGACTGCCGAGGCAACCTCGGCCACGCCCCTCCCCTTCCTCTTGCGGCTGGCTCCGCCGCTGCGGGCTCGTGGGAAGGAGGGATGCGCTGACGAGCAGCGACCCTTGCCGCCACCGTCGAAGGCCCAGCACCTCCTCTCACCATGGCAGGTGGCAGAAAGAAGCAAGGATGAAGGAGGATGGATACTGAAGGAATGTGGGACGACGCCCCCCTCCCCCCTCCTTATAAAGGGGCGGGGTCGAGGCTCGGCCGCCCCACTCAGCCAATCCAGCCGGCGGAGGCGCAGGGAATCGGGACCGACCCACTGCCCCAATCAGCGACGGCCCGGTTTCCCGCCTACACAGCCCGCCACTTGCATGAAGGACGCGTGGCGAACGTGCAGGGTTGAAAGGACGGGTGAGGCGCCCGTTTCCTGCCTCATGATCGGGGGGCGTGGGCGCCTTGAAGACCGCGACCCGAGTCCATCCAGTAAATGAGCTGCGCCTCCACGCCTCCCTCTTTTATGGGGAAGGCGCGAGCCGCCTCTTTACCATGATGTGACGCATGTATGCGGAAACCGCCCCACGCATGCCCCCCACGTCACGCATGACCCCCCACGTCGCGCATCGACGCGGGTCATGGGGAAACGCGACGGACGAAGAATTACTGCGGTAGAATCCGCCCCTCCTGCCCGCGCACCGTTTTGGGCCTGGCCCAATAACGTGTCGCGCTTATGTGTGGCCCAGGCCCGGGAGCTCCTGTCGGTGTACAAAAGTAGGAACACTCCTTTTGACCCCTTTACTTGTGCACGGGCAGAAGTAGCTGCGCGCCACGACCACACTAAGCAGGGCAAAGGAGGGAAGCCGGAGAGAAGCCGAAGCACAAGATAACCAAGGCAACGCCAAGACCAAAGATACCAAAGAGCGAGAGGGTGAGGTGGACTCCCCCGGCAAGGTCCTTGCCGGGGCAGACCTCCGCTTGCCGGGGCAACTTGCCCGAACACCAACAGAGCGTGCCGCCCTTGAGCCCATGGGTTCCAACCCAACCAACTACGATTGGACCAGGGCTCAGGAGGCACCTCTGTGGTGGCATGCAGATCTTTGTCAAGACCATAGAGATATGAGATCAGATGAGAACCAGAAGACGGTGACCCTCGGCGGGATCCTTGCTGGGGAGGTCGACGAGACCCCCGGCAAGCGCCTTGCCGAGGACGACTCCAACGCCACGGCAAGGCCCTTGCCGAGGGCGTCAGCGGGGCCACATCTAGGCCCGCGTCGACCAAGACTCCACCACCGTCCCCGAGCAGCTACTAGCTCAACCAGCTGGGCAGGCACATGCGTGGCGACTGGCGGCCTCTACGCCAACTCAGCAAGCACCTGCGTTGTGGCATGCGGATCTTCGTGAAGATCCTACCACCGCGCCACCTCAGCTGCCTGCCTGCCTACATGGTGCTGCATGCACCGCTGGCCTGGACGTGTGTTCAAGCGGGGCGAGGCGGCAGCGGACGGGACGGGCCTCGTTCCCGTCCCCAATAAAGCTAAGGGACACCTAAGCTACGCATTAAATGTGTCTTGTCCTGTAACACGAGCGATAAGCTCATAGTACTGTAGGCCTTTCCACCTCCTGTGTGCCACTGTGGCAGCCCCTTTCGACTATAAAAGGAGGCCCATGGCGTACTGGAGGAGGATTCGGCTCTTTTGAATTACACAGCCACCATAGCTCGTTCGAGAGCTCAAGAACGCTCAATACATCCACCAGAGGAGAACTAGGGTTTTACGCATCCTCGCGGCCCGAACCTGGGTAAACAATCCTTGTGCTGACTGTTAATCCTGCTCTTCTCACAACCCCGCGCCCCGGCAACCGTAGTAGGGATTCCTGTGATCCCATAGGTGTCGTTTCCCACCGACACTGGCCTTCGCGCGTTGGTCGGTGCGAGGGTCCACCTCACTGCTATGTTCGCATGCCATTCGACTTCCCGAACGCGGCTGTCACCTTCCAGTGCCACTTGCGGAGCATTCTGGCGGCTCAGGAGGCCAGGCATCACGCTGTCCTAGCGAAGACGGCGACGGTTCTTCATGAGCCACACGGGCCCTCGGAGCCTCCCGAGGCTCAGGACCCAGGCAACTCGTGAGGAACAACTTCTTCAGCACGCGTCTTCAGCTACCCCAACACCTCGACAACAATGGTTCCAGGTGACATTTTCTGGTTTATTTTGCTGGGAGCACCCCTCGGGCTGCATCATTCCCAGGTCGCACAGGCCTGCCCCTGCGACATGTATCCTTTTGCATCTTTAACTTACTCCGTTGGGGGTGCCCCTCAGGTTGCATCATCCCCAGGCCGCACGGGTCTGTCCCTGTGGCATGTATCGTTCTTGCATTTATCTGAGCTAGCATTGCTTGAGTCATCTTATGATTATCACCTGCCTGTCCGGTGCTTCGATACCATGAACGTCGTGCGCCCTTGCAAGCCCACCCATGACCACCTCATGATTAAGGACTAGCACGGTGTCTATACTCGGGTCCGTCCCTGCAGCGTCGCTAAACCCAAGAGGCTGAGCTCTGGCTCGCGGGCCAGCTCCCGTGTACGTCACCTCCCATGGCCCTTGGTGCCTTGTTCTCGCAGGAGCTAATCGCGGACGGACAAGCTAGGGCGCGCGACCCGGTGCTCTCCACCATGGGAGCCGCGTGCCGGTCGTCTTTCTTCAGGATTTTTTGCATGGGAAGACTAGGCACGACGTCTGTGCTCGGGTCCATCCATGCAGCTTCGATAAACCCAACGACTGAGCTCTGTCTGGCGGGCCGGCCCCGTTCACGTCACCTCCTGGGGTCGTTGGTGTTTGGCCTTCTCATGTTATCACCTCAGGAGATTCACCCAGCACAGGTTGCCTAAGCATCTCGCAGGTCCATCGCAGCTATCAAGAATCAAGACCAGGCGCAACCCGCCTTGAGTTAGGGCCTCGTGAGTCCCGCGCTGGCTCACAAGTGTTGGAAATATGCCCTAGATGCAATAATAAAATGGTTATTATTATATTTCCTTGTTCATGATAATTGTCTATTGTTCATGCTATAATTGTGTTATCCGGAAATCGTAATACATGTGTGAATACATAGACCACAACGTGTCCCTAGTAAGCCTCTAGTTGACTAGCTCGTTGATCAACAGATAGTCATGGTTTCCTGACTATGGACATTGGATGTCATTGATAACGGGATCACATCATTAGGAGAATGATGTGATGGACAAGACCCAATCCTAAGCATAGCACAAAGATCGTGTAGTTAGTTTGCTAGAGCTTTTCCAATGTCTAGTATCATTTCCTTAGACCATGAGATCGTGTAACTCCCGGATGCCGTAGGAGTGCTTTGGGTGTACCAAACATCACAACGTAACTGGGTGACTATAAAGGTACACTACCGGTATCTCTGAAAGTGTCTGTTGGGTTGACACGGATCGAGACTGGGATTTGTCACTCCGTATGACGGAGAGGTATCTCTGGGCCCACTCGATAATGCATCATCATAATAAGCTCAAAGTGACCAAGTGGTTGGTCACGGGATCATGCATTATGGTACGAGTAAAGTGACTTGCCGGTAACGAGATTGAACAAGGTATTGGGATACCGACGATCGAATCTCGGGCAAGTAACGTACCGATTGACAAAGGGAATTGTATACGGGATTGATTGAATCCTCGACATCGTGGTTCATCCGATGAGATCATCGTGGAACATGTGGGAGCCAACATGGGTATCCAGATCCCGCTGTTGGTTATTGACCGGAGAGTCGTCTCGGTCATGTCTGCGTGTCTCCCGAACCCGTAGGGTCTACACCCTTAAGGTTCGGTGACGCTAGGGTTGTAGAGATATTAGTATGCGGTAACCTGAAAGTTGTTCGGAGTCCCGGATGAGATCCCGAACATCACGAGGAGTTCCGGAATGGTCCGGAGGTGAAGAATTATATATAGGAAGTCCAGTTTCGGCCACCGGGAAAGTTTCGGGGGTTACCGGTATTGTACCGGGACCACCGGAAGGGTCCCGGGGGTCCACCAGGTGGGGCCACCTATCCCGGAGGGCCCCATGGGCTGAAGTGGGAGGGGAACCAGCCCCTGGTGGGCTGGTGCGCCCCCCTTGGGCCTCCCCCTGCGCCTAGGGTTGGAAACCCTAGGGGTGGGGGCGCCCCCCCCACTTGGCTTGGGGGGAAGCCACCCCTTGGCCGCCGCCCCCCCTAGAGATCAGATCTCCCAGGGCCGGCGCCCCCCAGGAGGCCTATATATAGGAGGGGGAGGGAGGGCAGCCGCACCACAGCCCCTGGCGCCTCCCTCTCCCCCCCGTAACACCTCTCCCTGTTGCTGAGCTTGGCGAAGCCCTGCCGAGATCCCCGCTACTTCCACCACCACGCCGTCATGCTGCTGGATCTCCATCAACCTCTCCTTCCCCCTTGTTGGATCAAGAAGGAGGAGACGTTGCTGCTCCGTACGTGTGTTGAACGCGGAGGTGCTGTCCGTTCGGCGCTCGGTCATCGGTGATTTGGATCACGACGAGTACGACTCCATCAACCCCGTTCACTTGAACGCTTCCGCTCGCGATCTACAAGGGTATGTAGATGCACTCATCTCTCTCGTTGCTAGATGACTCCATAGATTGATCTTGGTGATGCGTAGAAAATTTTAAATTTCTGCTACGATCCCCAACAGTGGCATCATGAGCCAGGCCTATGCGTAGTTTCTATGCACGAGTAGAACACAAACTTGTTGTGGGCGTAGATGTTGTCAATTTCCTTGCCACTACTAGTCTTATCTTGTTTCGGCGGCACTGTGGGATGAAGCGGCCCGGACCGACCTTACACGTACGCTTACGTGAGACAGGTTCCACCGACTGACATGCACTAGTTGCATAAGGTGGCTAGCGGGTGTCTGTCTCTCCCACTTTAGTCAGAACGGATTCGATGAAAAGGGTCCTTATGAAGGGTAAATAGAAATTGGCATATCACGTTGTGGTTTTACGTAGGTAAGAAACGTTCTTGCTAGAAACCTATAGAAGCCACGTAAAAACTTGCAACAACAATTAGAGGACGTCTAACTTGTTTTTGCAGCATATGCCTTGTGATGTGATATGGCCAAAAGGATGTGATGAATGAGATATATGTGATGTATGAGATTGATCATGTTCTTGTAATAGGAATCACGACTTGCATGTCGATGAGTATGACAACCGGCAGGAGCCATAGGAGTTGTCTTTATTTTTTGTATGACCTGCGTGTCATTGGATAACGCCATGTAAATTACCTTACTTTATTGCTAAACACGTTAGCCATAGAAGTAGAAGTAATCGTTGGCGTGACAACTTCATGAAGACACGATGATGGAGATCATGGTGTCATGCCGGTGACGAAGATGATCATGGCGCCCTGAAGATGGAGATCAAAGGAGCAAAATGATATTGGCCATATCATGTCACTATTTCATTGCATGTGATGTTTATCATGTTTTACATCTTATTTGCTTAGAACGATAGCAGCTTAAATAAGATGATCCCTTGCAATAATTTCAAGAAAGTGTTCCCCCTAATTGTGCACCGTTGCGAAGGTTCGTTGTTTTGAAGCACCACGTGATGATCGGGTGTGATAGATTCTAACGTTCGAATACAACGGGTGTAAGCCAGATTTACACACGCAATACACTTAGGTTGACTTGACGAGCCTAGCATGTACAGACATGGCCTCGGAACACGGAAGACCGAAAGGTCGAGCATGAGTCGTATAGAAGATACGATCAACATGAAGATGTTCACCGATGTTGACTAGTCCGTCTCACGTGATGATCGGACACGGCCTAGTTGACTCGGATCATGTTTCACTTAGATGACTAGAGGGATGTCTATCTGAGTGGGAGTTCATTGAATAATTTGATTAGATGAACTTAGTCTAAAAATCTTTACAATATGTCTTGTAGATCAAATGGCCCACGTTGCCCTCAACTTCAACGCGTTCCTAGAGAAAACCAAGCTGAAAGATAATGGCAGCAACTATACGGACTGGGTCCGGAACCTGAGGATCATCCTCATAGCTGCCAAGAAAGATTATGTCCTAGAAGCACCGCTAGGTGAAGCACCCATCCCAGAGAACCAAGACGTTATGAACGCTTGGCAGTCACGTGCTGATGATTACTCCCTCGTTCAGTGCGGCATGCTTTACAGCTTAGAACCGGGGCTCCAAAAGCGTTTTGAGCTACACGGAGCATATGAGATGTTCGAAGAGCTGAAAATGGTTTTCCAAGCTCATGCACGGGTCGAGAGATATGAAGTCTCCGACAAGTTCTTCAGTTGTAAGATGGAGGAAAACAGTTCTGTCAGTGAGCACATACTCAAAATGTCTGGGTTGCACAACCGCTTGACTCGGCTGGGAGTTAATCTCCCGGATGACGCGGTCATTGACAGAATCCTTCAGTCGCTTCCACCGAGCTACAAGAGCTTTGTGATGAACTTCAATATGCAGGGGA
Source organism: Triticum aestivum (assembly GCF_018294505.1). Lineage (NCBI taxonomy): Eukaryota > Viridiplantae > Streptophyta > Magnoliopsida > Poales > Poaceae > Triticum > Triticum aestivum. The sequence goes on from NC_057805.1 coordinate 389,926,422, forward strand.
TGGAAAAGACCATTCCTGAGGTATATTCAATGCTGAAATCAGCGGAGGTGGAAATCAAAAAGGAACATCAAGTGTTGATGGTGAATAAAACCACTAAGTTCAAGAAGGGCAAGGGTAAGAAGAACTTCAAGAAGGACGGCAAGGGAGTTGCCGCACCCGGTAAGCCAGTTGCCGGGAAGAAGCCAAAGAATGGACCCAAGCATGAGACTGAGTGCTTTTATTGCAAGGGAAGTGGTCACTGGAAGCGGAACTGCCCCAAATACTTAGCGGACAAGAAGGCCGGCAACACCAAAGGTATATGTGATATACATGTAATTGATGTGTACCTTACCAGTACTCGTAGTAGCTCCTGGGTATTTGATACCGGTGCGGTTGCTCATATTTGTAACTCAAAACAGGAGCTGCGGAATAAGCGGAGGCTGGTGAAGGACAAGGTGACGATGCGCGCCGGGAATGGTTCCAAGGTCGATGTGATCGCCGTCGGCACGCTACCTCTACATTTACCTACGAGATTAGTTTTAAACCTCAATAATTGTTATTTAGTGCCAGCTTTGAGCATGAACATTGTATCAGGATCTCGTTTAATTTGAGATGGCTACTCATTTAAATCCGCGAATAATGGTTGTTCTATTTATATGAGAGATATGTTTTATGGTCATGCCCCGCTGGTCAATGGTTTATTCTTAATGAATCTCGAACGTGATGTTACACATATTCATAGTGTGAATACCAAAAGATGTAAAGTTGATAACGATAGTCCCACATACTTGTGGCACTGCCGCCTTGGTCACATTGGTGTCAAACGCATGAAGAAGCTCCATGCAGATGGACTTTTGGAGTCTCTTGATTATGAATCATTTGACACGTGAGAACCATGCCTCATGGGTAAGATGACCAAGACTCCGTTCTCCGGAATAATGGAACGAGCAACCAACTTATTGGAAATCATACATACTAATGTGTGCGGACCAATGAGTGTTGAGGCTCGCGGTGGCTATCGTTATGTTCTCACTCTCACTGATGACTTGAGTAGATATGGGTATGTCTACCTAATGAAACACAAGTCTGAAACCTTTGAAAAGTTCAAGGAATTTCAGAGTGAGGTTGAGAATCAACGTGACAGGAAAATAAAGTTCTTACGATCAGATCGTGGAGGAGAATATTGGAGTCACGAATTTGGCACACACTTAAGGACATGTGGAATAGTTTCACAACTCACGCCGCCTGGAACACCTCAATGAAATGGTGTGTCCGAACGTCGTAATCACACTCTGTTGGATATGGTGCGATCTATGATGTCTCTTACCGATCTACCGCTCTCATTTTGGGGCTATGCTTTAGAGACTGCTGCATTCACTTTAAATAGGGCTCCGTCGAAATCCGTTGAGATGACACCGTATGAATTATGGTTTGGGAAGAAACCTAAGCTGTCATTTCTAAAAGTTTGGGGATGCGATGCTTATGTCAAGAAACTTCAACCTAAAAAGCTCAAACCCAAGTCGGAAAAATGTGTCTTCATAGGATACCCTAAGGAAACCATTTGTTATACCTTCTACCTCAGATCCGAAGGCAAAATCTTTGTTGCCAAGAACGGGTCCTTTCTGAAGAAAGAGTTTCTCTCGAAAGAAGTGAGTGGGAGGAAAGTGGAACTTGATGAGGTGACAGTGACCCCTTCCGAACCGGAAAGTAGCGCAGCGCGGGAAGGTGTTCCTGTGGTGCCTGCACGAACTGGGGAGGAAGTTAATGATGATGATCATGAAGCTTCAGATCAAGTTACTGCTGAACTTCGTAGGTCCACAAGGACACGTTCCGCACCAGAGTGGTACAGCAACCCTGTCATGGAAATCATGTTGTTAGACAACGGTGAACCTTCGAACTATGAAGAAGCGATGGCGGGCCCGGATTCCAACAAATGGCTTGAAGCCATGCAATCCGAGATGGGATCCATGTATGAAAACGAAGTATGGACTTTGACTGACTTGCCCGATGATCGGCGAGCCATAGAAAATAAATGGATCTTTAAGAAGAAGACAGACGCGGATGGTAACGTGACTATCTATAAGGCTCGACTTGTCGCTAAGGGTTATCGACAAGTTCAAGGGGTTGACTACGATGAGACTTTCTCACCCGTAGCGAAGCTGAAGTCCGTCCGAATCATGTTAGCAATTGCCACATTCTATGATTATGAGATATGGCAAATGGACGTCAAAACGGCATTCCTTAACGGCTTTCTTAAGGAAGAATTGTATATGATGCAGCCGGAAGGTTTTGTCGATCCTAAGAATGCTAACAAGGTATGCAAGCTCCAGCGCTCCATCTATGGGCTGGTGCAAGCATCTCGGAGTTGGAACATTCGATTTGATGAGATGATCAAAGTGTTTGGGTTTACACAGACTTATGGAGAAGCCTGTGTTTACAAGAAAGTGAGTGGGAGCTCTGTAGCATTTCTCTTATTATATGTGGATGACATACTATTGATGGGAAATGATATAGAATTCTTGGAAAGTATAAAGGCCTATTTGAATAAGTGTTTTTCAATGAAGGACCTTGGAGAAGCTGCTTATATATTAGGCATCAAGATCTATAGAGATAGATCAAGACGCCTCATTGGTCTTTCACAGAGTACGTACCTTGACAAGATATCGAAGAAGTTCAATATGGATCAGTCCAAGAAGGGGTTCTTGCCTGTATTGCAAGGTGTGCAATTGAGCACGACTCAATGCCCGACCACGGCAGAAGATAGAGAAAAGATGAGTGTCGTCCCCTATGCCTCGGCCATAGGGTCTATTATGTATGCCATGCTGTGTACCAGACCTGATGTAAACCTTGCCATAAGTTTGGTAGGAAGGTACCAAAGTAATCCCGGCATGGAACATTGGATAGCGGTCAAGAATATCCTGAAGTACCTGAAAAGGACTAAGGATATGTTTCTCGTATATGGAGGTGACGAAGAGCTTGTCGTAAAGGGTTACGTCGACGCTAGCTTCGACACAGATCAAGATGACTCTAAGTCACAAACCGGATACGTGTATATTTTGAATGGTGGGGCAGTAAGCTGGTGCAGTTGTAAGCAAAGCGTCGTGGCGGGATCTACATGTGAAGCGGAGTACATGGCGGCCTCAGAGGCAGCGCAAGAAGCAATCTGGATGAAGGAGTTCATTACCGACCTAGGGGTGATTCCCAATGCGTCGGGCCCGATGACTCTCTTCTGTGACAACACTGGAGCTATTGCCCTTGCCAAGGAGCCCAGGTTTCATAGGAAGACTAGGAATATCAAGCGTCGCTTCAACTCCATTCATGAAAGTGTTCAAAATGGAGACATAGATATTTGTAAAGTACATACGGACCTGAATGTAGAAATTCCGTTGACTAAACCTCTTCCTAGAGCAAAACATGATCAACACCAGAACTCTATGGGTGTTCGATTCATCACAATGTAACTAGATTATTGTCTCTAGTGCAAGTGGGAGACTGTTGGAAATATGCCCTAGAGGCAATAATAAAATGGTTATTATTATATTTCCTTGTTCATGATAATTGTCTATTGTTCATCCTATAATTGTGTTATCCGGAAATCATAATACATGTGTGAATACATAGACCACAATGTGTCCCTAGTAAGCCTCTAGTTGACTAGCTCGTTGATCAATAGATAGTCATGGTTTCCTGACTATGGACATTGGATGTCATTGATAACGGGATCACATCATTAGGAGAATGATGTGATGGACAAGACCCAATCCTAAGCATAGCACAAAGATCGTGTAGTTCGTTTGCTAGAGCTTTTACAATGTCAAGTATCACTTCCTTAGACCGTGAGATCATGTAACTCCCGGATGCCGTAGGAGTGCTTTGGGTGTACCAAACGTCACAACGTAACTGGGTGACTATAAAGGTACACTACAGGTATCTCTGAAAGTGTCTCTTGGGTTGACACGGATCGAGACTGGGATTTGTCACTCCGTATGACGGAGAGGTATCTCTGGGCCCACTCGGTAATGCATCATCATAATGAGCTCAAAGTGACCAAGTGGTTGGTCACGGGATCATGCATTACGGTACGAGTAAAGTGACTTGCCGGTAACGAGATTGAACAAGGTATTGGGATACCGACGATCGAATCTCGGGCAAGTAACGTACCGATTGACAAAGGGAATTGTATACGGGATTGATTGAATCCTCGACATCGTGGTTCATCCAATGAGATCATCGTGGAACATGTGGGAGCCAACATGGGTATCCAGATCCCGTTGTTGGTTATTGACCGGAGAGTCATCTCGGTCATGTCTGCGTGTCTCCCGAACCCGTAGGGTCTACACACTTAAGGTTCGGTGACGCTAGGGTTGTAGAGATATTAGTATGCGGTAACCCGAAAGTTGTTCGGAGTCCCGGATGAGATCCCGGACGTCACGAGGAGTTCCGGAATGGTCCGGAGGTGAAGAATTATATATAGGAAGTCCAGTTTCGGCCACCGGGAAAGTTTCGGGGGTTACCGGTATTGTACCGGGACCACCGGAAGGGTCCCGGGGGTCCACCAGGTGGGGCCACCTATCCCGAAGGGCCCCATGGGCTGAAGTGGGAGGGGAACCAGCCCCTGGTGGGCTGGTGCGCCCCCCCTTGGGCCTCCCCCTGCGCCTAGGGTTGGAAACCCTAGGGGTGGGGGCGCCCCCCACTTGGCTTGGGGGGAAGCCACCCCTTGGCCGCCGCCCCCCTGGAGATCAGATCTCCCAGGGCCGGCGCCCAACCCAGGAGGCCTATATATAGGAGGGGGGAGGGAGCGTAGCCGCACCACAGCCCCTGGCGCGCCCCTCTCCCTCCCGTAACACCTCTCCCTCTCGCTGAGCTTGGCGAAGCCCTGCCGAGATCCCCGCTACTTCCACCACCACGCCGTCGTGCTGCTGGATCTCCATCAAACTCTACTTCCCCCTTGCTGGATCAAGAAGGAGGAGACGTCGCTGCTCCGTACGTGTGTTGAAAGCGGAGGTGTCGTCCGTTCGGCGCTCAGTCATCGGTGATTTGGATCACGACGAGTACGACTCCATCAACCCCGTTCACTTGAACGCTTCCGCTCGCGATCTACAAGGGTATGTAGATGCACTCATCTCTCTCGTTGCTAGATGACTCCATAGATTGGTCTTGGTGATGCGTAGAAAATTTTCAATTTCTGCTATGATCCCCAACAACAAGTGCCCAGACATACCTCGTCTAGCCCTGCCGTGCAAGCCACGTGTCAGGGCGGGGCTGTACACGCCCCTAGGGCTCCACTCTGGGGGATCCCTCACCCACGCACCAGTGGAAGCACCATGCTCTGCACTGGTAGTCAACACGGTCGAGAAGCGGCTATGCCCGTGCAAGTGCGGAAGCGCTACGCTCTGGGCTGGTGATAAACAACTGAGGGCGGCCCCATGGCCGTACCAACCTCAGGGAGCCTCCGGGCTCAGTGTCCAGCCTCCTCGCAACACTCCCCCTCGGGAGAGTCGCGCGAGGGGGCTGGGCACGGGGGCTACGCTCGGGTCACACCCAAGCATACGCCACCCTGCCAAGTCCCTCGGACCTGGTCGTCGCGTGTCCCTACCGAGCGGGACCTCGGCGAGGATAGGTATGGAGGTCTGTTCGTATGTCAAGGGGGACTCTTGAGCATCGCGACTCAGGAGCCTAACTAGCCACGTGGCCCCTCACCCCTTGGTCTCGTCCTGGTGATCCGGATGACCCAATGTCGGCGGAGGCATGCGCGGGACTGGGCCCTGCCGACGCAGAACGCTAAGGCCTAGTTTCGCGTTTCCCTCCCGAAGGCTATTCGTACGTCAAGGGGGACCCCTGAGCATCGCGCCTCAGGAGCCTAACTGGTCACGTAGCCCCTCACGGCCTGGCCTCGTCCTGGCAATCCGGACGAGCCAGCGGCCACTGAGGTATGCACGGGGCCGGGCTCTGCCGACGAAGAACATTAAAGCAAACAGGAAGGAAATTGCAGAATCATAATAAGTTATTACAAAACATATTGTTCTCCAAATACCAAATACGAGTTTTAAACGCCTCCACGAGGCATGGTGCATGTTGCAGGAAATAAACTGGGGAAGAGGCGCCGCCAGCAAGCCCCCGCGTCAGCTTTAGGCACTGCCGCCGTCCGCGAGGAGTGCCCCTTCGTTGACGGCGTCGCCATCACCTGTGCCGTCCGCCGGAGCCACAGGCCTAGTGGCACCGTCAGTCGGGGGTGCAGGGTCGATGGCGAGGAACTTCTTCAACAGGGCCTCCACCTGGCCCTTCACGGCTTCGGCAACAGCTGCGCAGCGCTCTTCGTCCACGGGCTCGAGCAGGACACTGAGGTCGGCATCAGGGTCGCGAAGATGAAGGTGGTTGAAGACGGGCGTCAGGGCTGATGAGGAGAGCACGTGGGCTTCCCCCTCCACCACAGGGCCGATCCCGTTGACGATGCCCTCTAGCGTTGTGACAAGATGAGGGAGTAGCTGGGTGAGGCCCTCATCATCAGTCACCAACGGCTTCTCCAAGCCCTTCTCGTAGTGCTCCTGCAGTGCCTCGCAAGACCTCAGCTCAAGAGATTTGAAGGCCACGCGATCCTCGGCAAGAACCTTCGCCTTGACTTCCAGCTGGGCCTTCTCCGCTTCCACCTTCTTCGCCAGTTCCACCAGGCGGCTGCGCTCCGCGGCCTCCGCCCGCGCCGACTGCTCCAGCTCGGCGTCGCGACTGGCGACTGCATCTTCCGGCGCCTTCAACTTCTCCTCCCGTGCCCCGTGCTGGCGAACCTCGGCAGCACGATCCTTGCGCAGGGTCTCCAGCTCGGCCTCCGCCACACGGCAGCGCTCCTTGGCGGCCTCGACATCCTTCAACGCCACCTCTTGGGCGGCTGCCGCCAGGTCGGCGGCCCGCTTACCCTCCTTAGAAGCTGCCAAGGCCTGACCCCAGGCCGCCCTCACGGACACGTCAGACCGCAGCCACCCCGCGACCAACTCTAGTCGCGCCGACGCCAGCCGATTGTCAGCACCCCGAAGGTCATCACGAAGATGGATCAGCGCGAGAAGGGCGGCCTCCAGGGCGTCAGGCGAAGCAGGGGGAAGAGACGACATCGGCACCATAGCCTGCAGATTCGCGGTAGCAGAAGGAACCGGGGACACCTGAGCCTTCGCGACCTCAGCAGGTGAGATTGGGGCGGAGGCCCCAGGAGCCAGCTTGGCTGTGGAGATCGCCTTCTCCCGAGGACGGGCTTCGGGATCTCGCGAGGGTGACCCGGACGCTGAGGCTCGAGAGCCATCGCCATCTGTCGGGGATATACCCCGCGGTATGACCCGGCCGGAGTTATAACCCGGCTGGGACTTGGTAAATGGGCTGACAGTTAAGACAGATAGTTAAGATAGATGGTTAAGCCAGACGTTAAACCGGCAGGTGGTAAACCGGCAGACAGTTAACCCAGATGATAACCCGGCAGACAATCATAAACCGGCAGGAGTCATAACCTGACAGACAATCATAAACCGGCAGGAGTCATAACCCGATAGACAATCATAAACCGGCAGGAGTCATAACCTGGCAGACAATCATAAACCGGCAGGAGTCATAACCCGGCAGACAGAGTCGCCTGGGGTTAGTAAGCCCGAGACGTTATGAAGCCCGAGACGTTAAGAAGCCCATGAAGAGGAGTCAGAATAGTTTAAGTCTTAATCCGAGTTGGACTCTACATGTAACCCGCCCCTTCAACTTATATAAGGAGGGGCAGGGCACCCCAAGAGGAGAGAGGAAATAATCTTAGGGCTAGACATAACTGGGAGAGCCGGTTTACGGCGACTCCCTCATGAGCATAATGAGACCTAGCCACAAACAACATGTAGGGTTGTTACCGGATGATGTTTCCCGGGGCCCGAAGCTGTCTAAACCCTTGTCTTGTGTTGCGCTTCTCGATTCTGCTCAACCCCTCTCAAGCTACCACATAGATGCGTTGGCCTCACGACTAAGACCTCACACTAGGACATCTGCCGTGACAATTCCACGGCAGTTGGCGCCCACCGTGGGGCCTGCGCACAGTGGTGTTGAGTTTTTGGAGGGATTTCTTCAGGGATGGAGAAGCTCGTGGTATGTAGATGAGAAAGCGCCAGCACAGATAGCGTGCAAGATAACCCAAGATGCAAGTTGGAGGATTAAGAAATTAGGGTTGCATGGTGCGGCCGCCGTAATGTGTTGATCCGTCGTAACTGGATTAATTTTCTGCTGCCCTGTTAGAAACCGAGACGGGGTCAAACTGCCAGCTCAATCCTAAAACAACCAGGCATTACAGCAAACTACGAAGAGCCACCCGTCGACCGGTCTCATTGGCCTGGCACCCCTACATCGCCGAACTATTTGCCTCCGGGTCACTGCCAGCGCATCGCGTGAGTCGCCCCTGCCCCTGCCTCTGCGTTTTAAGTCGCCGCTGGTGCCATGGCCAAGTGGTTTCCAAGTCATTGTTGCAGCTTCGCTCTGCATCCGCGAAGTCGTTACTATCTCTAAACCGGCCACCATGACCCGGAGGAAGTCACGGATTGACCAAAACAGGCCACGACTTGGAGGAGGCAACACCGACGCTTGATGCAAGGAAAGTACTCAACACCTGCACAAAATAGATGGAGAAAATCAATTGTTTGAAGATCCAATCAATATAGCTCGTTTTGGGAACTCTACAACCATGACCCGGAGAAGGACACAGACTCTGCAGTCACCCTCGCTCCAAGTCAACGCCTATGACTGTACTAAACCGCCCCAGCGCAGGTGGCTTGACCCGGTCCGGATTGACCCGCCCGTTATTTGTCAGCTGCGGGCTCGGCCGACTCGGCCGCTCCTCCGTCTGCTGCCGCTGTAAGACAAGCGCCCGCCGTCCGAACCGCGCCCTGAGTCGACACGGCCAAGCGACCTCGTCGTCCACGCCCTGAGTCATTGGAACTCAAAATACTATATCACTGGCTCACTTTTAAATCGCCGAACGCCATCGTTTCGCCAGCGAGCCAAGTTTTGATCTACACTTCTGCTGCAACCTTCGAGCCGGCCGTGCCGTGAGCCACGGCCAGGTCGTTTCTGCTACAGCCCTCGGTCTGCCACTGCGTGTTAAACCTGCCATCGTTGCGCTTTGAATCCACCGTCGGTTCAGCCATGCGTCGCCGTCGCGTCATCTCAATCCGCTGAGTCTGAGGCAAGACCTTCTGAGCGAGGTGATTCGTCTGCAGCGTTACTGATCCGAGGCCGACTGGAGTTCAAGCGATCCGTCCGACCACAGGTTCCGCCACAGTCACCAGTACAACCTCGCCACCATGGCCTGTAACCATCTCCTCGAATGGCTGTCGCTGTCATCCATAACTTGCCGAAGTCGCCATTCTTCAATCGGAGTCGCTACCGCGGTCTCCACCCCCACCGTGGAAAGGCCACTGTTGGTGTTCCGCCTATGTCCGGTTCACTGCACCATTTTCTATGTTGTCGTGAATCGCCTCGTGGTCACCTGGACTCGGCCTCCTCTATGGCCAAACCGCCCGTTGGCTTGCCTGCCACAAGGCCGCCATCGCCAAACCACCTTTGCGCAGCCGCCTCGTCTCCTGGAGCTGCTGCTGTCGCGCGCCGTGCCTCCTGGAGCCACCGCTATATCGCGTCGCGCCTCCAGAAGCGCCACTGACTTCGTCGATATAGCTGCGACCCTTGATTCTGTGCTAAACCGCATCGTCTCGTCCTCAAGCCACAGGGATCCATCTCCACTGCCTTGAGCCGCCCGTGCTTAGCCTTCCCCGCCCGCGCGCCGATGGCGCGCAACCCATCCGCATTGCATGCTCAGTCTCCCCCACACCGCGTGCCTGCGACGCATCAGATCACAGTCGCTGCGAGCCGCCCGTGGCCTCTGCCGCCTCTCCCGCTGCTGTGCTACACGAGCCTGTTTCCGTTGGGTTCCGTTGAACCGCCAATTTGCGCCCCGTCAAGCGCGCTGGTGTGAACCTACGACCACTTCAAAGCCGCGCCGCCTCGAGCGCCTGCACACTTGACGCGCCGAGCCTTTCCGCTCTGTGTCGGTTCAGCCCGTGCCTCCGCTTTACAGCAACACCGGGTTTGGCCGCCTGCTCGATGGCCTTGATGGACCGCCCGGGCGCGATCGCGCCTTGTTTTCTGTCTGAGTCACCTTGCTCTGTTGAGAGTTGCTGCCGAGTGCCACGACCCGCCTGTTTCTGCCACAGAAGCCGTCATCGAGCGCCACTTCCATCGGCTGCCGCCGCTGCCGTCTTGAAGCTGATAAGACAGTAACCCGCCGTTGCGGCGTAATCCGCCTCTACCACGGGCCTGCACCTCCGAGCCGCCCCGACCGTTGTTGCGCCGTGAGCCACCACCGGACGCCACTTCAAACCGCCGTCGACGCCGCGGCCCTCCAGCTCTGTCAGGCCGCACTGGTTTTCTGCTCTGGGCTATATCCACACCCGTGGGCCGCCGTCGGGCTTTACTGCCCCTGAGCCGTCAGCGCACCTCGCTCCCCCGAATCACCTACTGCCGCCATTCACGAGCTGGTCGAACTTCACCGTTTCGAGCGAGCCGCCTTCGCCATGGACTTGTCGTGGTTACAACCCGCCTTTGAGGTCTACCTGCTCTTGACGGAGTGACTTATGATCCGCCATCGCCGGTTCATGCCTACAACCCGTCGGCCACTAACAAAGCTGCAAACGGACTTGTCTCTGATGCGAACTGCCGGCACGCCTCCTCATCCGTTCAGTTTGCCTGCGCTGCAAACCGCCCGTGACCCGAGCCGGTCGTCGCGCCGGAGGAGGCGCGGCAGCAGCTGGTTGTTGGGCCTCAGGGGTTGCGGACGCCCCCTTCTTCTTCTTCTTCACCACAGACGTTGGCCTATCAATGCAAGGGGAGACATCAAGAAACTATGGCAAGAACTGGAACGAAGGATTAGGGCAAGGTACTTACTGGTCTACGACAGCATACTCCCTCGGCCTCTTCAGAAGCACCAAGCCTGGAGGCTTCGCGGGCTGGGGCACTAGCACGCGAGCCCCAGGGGCAGGCGAGGGCGCAGCGGCCGGACCCGTGGCAGTGCCGGCTGGTGACGAAGTAGAGGCGTCGCCTCGGGGGATCAACGCAGATCTCCTCTTCTTCGGGACCCCGGCCGGCGGCTTCTTCAAAGGGGTGCCCCTGGACCTTGTCGCCACCCCGACGCGGTTCGGTGACACCCTCACCGGATGCTCACCGGCCTCGTCATCGTCAGGGAAGGTGCGGAGGAGATCCGCCATGCGGAGAGGAGAAGTCTGTCCCTCCCCCTCCTGGGTCGCCTCCATGTCGGGCCTCTCCCCTTCGCCTGACTCGCTAGAGGACACCATCACCGGTGCCGCTGCCACCGGGGCCTCGGTAGGCGCCGGCGGCACGAGCCCGCGCTCGTTGAAGACAGGCATGGCAGCGGCCACCTCCGCCCCATCTGGGCGGCGGTACAGAGGAAGATGGGTGTCCGACGGATACCCCTGGTCATCCCCGACCAGAAGATGGAAGGCCTTGCCTAGATCCTCGTCGGACAAGGCATCCGGGCACAGGCGAAGGTCGTCCCCCTCATCCTCGAGCTTCCACAAGGGGCGCGAGCGCGCCTGGAGTGGAGCTATGCGCTGCATCAGGAACTCCTTGACGATCATGGACCCCATCAGCTTCTCCGCCTTCGGGTCGTCAGGCTTCAAGTCAGCAGTCATCTTCTCCAGCACCTGCTTCGCCCGGGGATCAGCGAGTTTTGCGTTGAGCCATCTCTCGTGAGGCGAGGGCATCCCCGTCGGCAAGCACCAGCCGTGGGTGGGAGCACTTGGCGTCCATGAGGACCCACTTGCTCCTGAAGCTCTCGGCCTTCTTCCGGCCCTCGAGATCGCATTGGCCCCGTTGGCCGCGATGAAGTTGGCGCACCCCGAGCACTGGCCCTCCTTGTTCCGGAGGTAGAAGAAGTGGCGAAAAAGCGCCACGGACGGCATCACTCCCACGAATGCCTCGCAATAGAAGGCAAAGATCGACAGGAGGAGGATGGAGTTGGGATGAAGATGAAGGGCGTGCTGCTTGTAGTGGTTGAGAACGGTGTGGAAGAAGTCGGAGAAGGGGGGCCAGCCCCGCAACGACGCTATTCATGAAGAAGGGATAGAAGGTATTGCCTGAGGCCTCTGGCTCGGTGGAGCCGGCCCGGAGCGTGGTCTTTCCCCCCTCGTTGCTACCGTCCGCCGTCATCAGGAGCCTGGCAGCAAGGTTCTTCTCCGAAACTGTGGGCGCGCTCAGGGCAGGCTCGTACCAGGATGGCGAGTGCGCGCCCTTTGCCTTGTCAGACACGAGCTCAGGGAGGATTTCCGGCGGATCTGGAGTCTTTTTGGGCGAGTAGAGGAAGGGGATCTTGAGCAAGGCAAGGGAAGGTAATGAAAGCTCTACTGCTCGCGCCAGTCCTTTTGTCAGTTGAGGACGGTTGCCGAGGAGTCATGGGGAAGCGGAGGCGCCCACGTCCTGTCAATCAGCACGCGTTGATCGAGGCCGCAGTCAATTGGGGCCCGCGGTGCTCCACACTTGCCCTTTAGCTTCGCCTCGATGCCAAGTTCGAGCGCGCCTTGGGCCCGGGGGCTACTGTCGGTGTCCTGGGAACGGGGGTACCCAGACTTGCCTGCCTGCGGCCCATGGCGCGGCTCCACCAACGGCTCGGTACGGCCCAGCTTCAGTAGCAGCAACCCAAGACCCTCACGAGGGGTCAAGCCTTGCGAGGCAGGTGACACCAAGACTTCCCTGGGGGTGGCCTCGCTAGGCTGGCTCCCGAGGAGCAGAGATATGTATGCAAGGGGCACCTCGCGAGGTTCACATGACGTGAGCCATGACAACCAAGGCTAGGTGGGCGCCAGCAGGCGCAGTGTACCAATTTCTTCTTTAGTGCTAAAGGAGAAGGCGCATGCGAGGAGTCCCGAGGCATCAGGCAAAGGTTTCCATATCGGTGCAACAAGACCAAGACCAGTAGGACGGCAGGACGGAGGTCACCATGGAGCCCACAGCAGCATCACCACCAAAGCCTTTGGCAGGCGAAGACCACCTTTTGTCAGGATAGCTTGTACTAGTTGTCTCCCTTCAAAATTGGCCGTTGTGGGATCCCTTCCCGCCTACATTTGGGAAGAGCACCGGGGCCTCTATAAATAGGACTAGCCACCACCATAGGGAGAGGAGATGGGGGATTGGATCCATTCCACCAAGGCCATCTCTCCAGCTCATCAAGCTCAAGAACACCTCTCCTCCTGAGGTTGTTCATCCACTGTACTAGTTCATCCTTAGCCCTCGAGGAAATCCACCACCACCACACTGGAGTAGGGTATTACACCACAACGGTGGTCCGAACCAGTATAAACCTATGCATCTCGTGTTCTTTGGGTTCGCCTAGCTGGGCCGTGAGATCATTGAGCGGGCGAACTAGAGAGAGAGAGAGAGAGTTCTTCGTGCGCACCCCAGAGTTCGAACCTCATAAGGGTTTGTCGGAACCCTGAATCCGACATTATTGGTATCCACAAAGGGAGGACGAGTGTGTGTGTGTTTGTGTAAAAGACTCAAGGAGACAATAATCAATATAAAAGTGGATTCAAATATTTGAATAAGAGATTGATATGTATCCAACGTATCTATAATTTTTGCTTGTTCCATGCTGTTATATTATCATTCTTGGATGTTTTATATTCATTTTATAGCAACTTTATATCATTTTTTGGAACTAACTTATTGACATAGTGCTAGTGCCAGTTGTTGTTTTTGCTTGTTTTTTACTTTGCAGAATATCTATACCAAACGGAGTGCAAACGCAGCAAAACTTTTTGGTGATTTTTCTGGACCAGAAAACACCTCGGGGACCAAGAAAGCACCTGGGGGAGGCTGATGGGGACCACAACCCACCAGGGCGCGCCCAGGGGGGTTGTGGGGCCCATGGGGGTGTCCTCCACCACCTCTTCACATTATAAATTCCCAAATATTCCAGAAACCCTAGAGGACTTGACGAAAAATAGTTCCAGCCGCCGCAAATTCTAGAACCACGAGATCCAATCTAACACCAACACGGAGGGGTTCATCATCCTCATTGGTGCCTCTCCGATGATGTGTGATTAGTCCACAATAGACCTACGGGTCCGTAGGCAATAGCTAGATGGCTTCCTCTCTCTATTTTGATTCTCAATACAATGGTCTCTTGGAGATCTATTTGATGTAATGACTTTTTGCGGTGTGTTTGTTGGGATTCGATGAAGTTGGAGTTTATGATCAGAATTTTATCCATGAATATTATTTGAGTCTTCTTTGATCTCTTATATGCATGATTATTTATAGCCTCGTATTTCTTCTTCGAATCTTTGGTTTAGTTACGCCAACTAGATCGATTTTTCTTGCCATCGGAAGAGGTGCTTTGTGATGGGTTCAATCTTGCGGTGTTCTTTCTGAGTGACAGAAGGGGCGGCAAGGCACGCATGTATCCTTGCTATTAAGGATAACAAGATGGGGGATATTCCTACATGAATAGATCTCGTCTTCATCATGTCATCGTTCTTATTGCATTACTCCGTTTCTCCATGAACTTAATACACTAGATGCATGCTGGATAGCGGTCGATGTGTGGAGTAATAGTGGTAGATGCAGAATCATTTCGGTCTACTAATCTTGGACGTGATGCCTATATATTGATCATTGCCTTGGATATTATCATAATTATTTGTTCTTCTACCAATTGCTCAACAGTAATTTGTTTACCCACCGTGTGATATTTCTCGAGAGAAGCCACTAGTGAAATCTACGGGCCCCGGGTCTATTATTTATCATATTTGCTTTCCGATCTATTATTTGCCACTTTTATTTTCAGATATATTATTCCAAAAACCTAAAAATACCTTGCTGCAGTTTTTTATTACTTATTTTATTTTGTGTTTTATCGAGAGCTATTTATCCAATCTACCACAAATTTATCTATCTTTTTACCGTGGAGGGATTGACAACCCCTCTTACGCGTCGGGTTGCAAGTATTTGTTCTTTGTGTGCAGGTACCGTTTACATAGTGTTGCTTGGTTCTCCTACTGGATTGATACCTTGGTTTCACAACTGACGGAAATACCTACCGTAGCTGTACTACATCATCCCTTCCTCTTTTGGGAAATACTGACGCAGTTTCAAGCGACATCAAAAGGAATTTTTGGCGCCGTTGCCGGGGAGGATCAAGTCAACATAGTCTCCCGTCAACTTGCCAATTTCTGGTGCCGTTGCCGAGGAGACATCATCAACATCTATCAGGTTCCTAATCACAAATCTCATCTCCTTGCAATTTACATTATTTGCCATTTGCCTCTCTTTTTCATCTCCCCACTTCACAAAAATTATGCCTTTTTATTTTCGTTCTTTTCTGTTTGCCTTTTTGTTCATTTGCTATCTTTGCTTGTGTGCCATGGGTCTTCTATTTTCTTGCATCTTCTCTTGCTAAAAATCTATTGATATGGATCCTCATCCACTTGCTAATCTTTTTAAAAGATCCAATTATGATGAACCAATTGCTAGTGAGTTGAGTGCACTAGATTAACTTTATGAAGTTTTGCTTGAATTTCGTGAATCCGAAAATTGTGATGAACTGCTAAGCGAAGAAATTTATGAAGTGATTCATGATAGTTCCTTGAATCAAAAGCATGATTGCAATGGTGTTATTATAAATTCTATCAATGTCAATTGTGCTAATAATATGCAAAACCCCAAGCTTAGGGATGCTAATTTTGATATGTCTACTACTTATTGCAATGATCATGATTGGGGTGATAATGTTTCTTATGATCTTGAAAATTTATTTAAGCCTCATGATGAATATGATATTGATAATAATGTTTGCAATAATATTGAAAGTGGGTTTGGAAGAGCGTCAACTTTAGGTAAAAATAATCCCACATATTTGGAGAATTATCAATCTTGTGAATTTGATGATGAAAGTGGGCTTGGAGAGGTCATGACTTTAATTGATGTTAATCCCACTATCTTGGAAGATTAGAAAACTTTTATGCATGTGGATCATGAAGAGAAAATTTTATATGATAGCTATATTTTTGAATTTAATTATCATACTACATGTAATTATTATGAGAGAGGAAAATATGGTTGTAGAAATTTTCATGTTACTAAATTACCTTCCGTTATGTTGAGATTGCTATTGTTTCGTTCTTCTTCTATGCATATGCTAGATATCTCTTGTCTTGATAATTTGTTTGCCTATAAAATTACTATGCATAGGAAGTATGTTAGACTTAAATGTGATTTTCGCATGCCATATGATGCTCTCTTTGTGTTTGATTTTTTGTCTTTCATGTGAGCATCATTAAAATTATCAATGCCTAGCTAGGGGCATAAAACAATAGCGCTTGTTGGGAGTCAACCAATGAATAAATTTATTTTTGTCTTTTTCCTTCTGTTCTTGTGTGTTTGCACAATTATGCTACTGTTATGTTTGTGTTTTTATGTTTTTATTAGTGTTTGTTCCAAGTAAAGCCTTTGGGATCATGTTGGGTGATAGTTGATTTGATCTTGTTGAAAAACAGAAACTTTTGCGCCTAGTAGCAGAATTGTTCAAAATCACAGAAGCGTGATAAAATTATGAATTTTTTACACAAGATTGATATACAAATTTCCTACGTTGTTCTAATTTTTTCAGAATTGTTGGAGTTATAGAAGTATGGACAAAGTCCAGATTACTACAGACTGATCTGTTTTTGACAAATTCTATTTTGGTTGCATTGTGTGCTTATTTTGATGAATCTATGGATTGTATCCGGGGGTATAAGCCATGGTAAAGTTAGAATACAGTAGGTATAATGCAATAATAAAATATGAATGTGTTTGCAACAATACTTAAGGTATAGATTGTTTTTCTTATACTAACGGATCCCACGAAGGTTTTGTTAGGTTTTGTGTGATTGAAGTTTTCAAGTTTTGGGTATGACCACGATGGATGAAGGAATAAGGATTGAAAAGAGCCTAAGCTTGGGGATGCCCATGGCATCCCAAGTTAATATTCAAGGAGAAGCAAGCAACTAAGCTTTGGGCTGCCCTGGAAGGCATCCCCCTGTTTCTTCTAACAACCATCGGTAATTTTATTTGGAGCTATATTTTTATTCGTCACATATCATGAGTTTTGCTTGGAGCGTCTTGTATGATACGAGTCTTTGCTTGTTTTGATTTTTAGTTTGTCCCAATTATCCTTGCTGGACACACCTATTTGAGAGAGCCAAAATTATGCTATGATTTGTTAGAATTGCTCTTTATGTTTCACTTAAATTTTTTGAGATATGGAATTGCTCTAGTGCTTCACTTGTATCTTTCTAAGCACGGTATGCTTTAATATTTTTGAAGAAATGCTCTCATGCTTCACTTAGATTTATTTGAGAGTTAGTAAAATTTTGAAGAAATTCTCTCATTCTTCACTTATATTATTTTGAGAGATAAAAAAATTTATGCTCATATTCTTCACTTAAATTTGTTGAGCTATTCAAAAGCAATTGCAACATATGAAATTAGTCCCAAAGTGATAGATATTCAAGAGGGATATAATAAAAACTTACATGAAGATAACTGGACAAAATAAACTTGATTCTTTGTAATAGTTTTGAGATATGATGGTAGTAATATGTGAGCTATGTTGGTGAGTAATTTTGCTTTAGTAAAAATATTGGTGTTAAGGTTTGTGATTCCCTATGCAAGCACGAAAGTCAATAGTTATGCCATGAAATTACATCCTACTTGTGGTGCATTATTCGGTGTTAGTTATGCTTAATGCTCGCTTATGTGAATTTTCGTTTCTTGGTTGGTTGCTTCTCATTCTATTTGCTAGCCTTCATTTGTACTAAGTAGAGATACTACTTGTGCATCCAAAATCCTTAAACCCAGTTTTGCCATATGAGTCCACCATACCTACCTATATGCGGTATTTTCGTGCCGTTCTAAGTAAATTTGTATGTGCCATCCCTAATTTTCAAAATAAATTTCCTTTTTGTGTGCTCGTACTGTTCATGAAGTGGCAGGGGGTGGCCAATATTTTCCATGCTAGATGTGTTATTCTCAAGATGAGTGTTTATTCACTTGTCATTGCACGAGAGTACGACATTAATAGGGATGCCCAGTCTTGAAATGAAAAAGAAATTTACTTTATGTTGTCAAAATAATAAATTTCTTGGAAAGTGTTGGTATGGACGGTACCCGTGGATACGGCTAGCCTGGGGTGTGAAAGTATCGTGGAAAAAGTAATAAAATTTATTTTATGTTTGGGAACCACCTATGATATATCTAGCATGGAAAGTGTTGGGAATTACTCGGTCGTTCTTGTTGACGACAAAAGTATGCCTCTCAAAAAAATATCTCTCAATTTTAGCATTGAGCTCTGTGATGATCCACAAGTATATGGGATCTATCATAGTCCTTTCGATAAGTAAGATTGTCAAACCCAACGAGGAGCGGAAGGAAATGACAAGCGGTTTTCAGCAAGGTATGTTCTGCAAGCACTAAAATTATCGGTAACAGATAGTTTTGTGATAAGATAATTCGTAACGGGTAACAAGTAGCAAGTGTAACAAAGGTGCAGCAAGGTGGCCTAATACTTTTTGTAGCAAAGGATAAGCCTGGACGAACTCTTATATAAAGCAAAGTGCTCCCGAGGACACATGGGAATTATTGTCAAGTTAGTTTGCATCATGCTCATATGATTCACGTTCGTTACTTTGGTAATTTGATATGTGGGTGGACCGTTGCTTGGGTGTTGTCCTTACTTGGACAAGCCTCCCACTTATGATTAACCCCTCTCGCAAGCATCCGCAACTATGAAAGAAGAATTAAGATAAATCTAAACATAGCATGAAACATGTAGATCCAAATCAGCCCCTTAAGAAGCAACGCATAAACTAGGGTTTAAGCTGGTGTCACGCTAGCAACCCATCATCTACTTATTACTTCCCAATGCCTTCCCCTAGGCCCAAATCATGGTGAAGTGTCATGTAGTCGATGTTCACATAACACCACTAGAGGAAAGACAACATACTTCTCACCAAAATATCAAACAAATACCAAATTCACATTATTACTTATAAAAGACTTCTCCCATGTCCTCAGGAACAAACATAACTACTCACAAAGCATATTCGTGTTCAAGATCAGAGG
Organism: Triticum aestivum; assembly: GCF_018294505.1. Taxonomy (NCBI): domain Eukaryota; kingdom Viridiplantae; phylum Streptophyta; class Magnoliopsida; order Poales; family Poaceae; genus Triticum; species Triticum aestivum. Next base: position 389,945,580 of record NC_057805.1, read on the forward strand.
GGTATTGAATATCATTAAGGATCTGAACATATGATCTTCCACCGAATAAACCAACTAGCTTCAACTACAAGGAGTAATCAACACTACTAGCAACCCACAAGTACAAATCTAAGGTTTGCAGACAAAGATTGAATAAAAGAGATGAACTAGGGTTTGAGAGGAGATGGTGTTGGCGAAGATGTTGATGAAGATTGACCCCCTCTCGATGAGAGGATCGTTGGTCATGATGATGGCTTCGATTTCCCCCTCCGGGAGGGAAGTTTCCTCGGCAGAATAGCTCCACCGGAGACCTATTCTGCCCAGGTTCCGCCTAGACACGGCGGTGCTTCGTCCCGAAAGCTCCCTTATGATTTTTTTTCCAGGTAAAAACCCTTCATATAGCATAAGATAGACACCGGAGACCTGCCAGGGGGCCCACAAGCCCTAGGGGCGCGCCCTGGGGGTAGGGCGCGCCCCCAGGCTTGTGTCAACCTGGTGGGTCCCCTCTAATATTTTCTTCGCCCAATATTTCTTATATATTCCAAAATAATTCTCTGTAAATTTTTAGGACTTTGGAGTTGTGCAGAATAGGTCTCTAAGATTTCTCCTTTCCGGTCCAGAATTCCAGCTGCCGGCATTCTCCCTCTTTGTGTAAACCTTGTAAAATAAGAGAGAAAAGGCATAAGTATTGTACCATAATGTGTAATAATAGCCCATAATGCAATGAATATCAACATAAAAGCATGATGCAAAATGGCGTATCAACTCCACCAAGCTTAGACCTTGCTTGTCCTCAAGAGGAAACCGAAATCGATAATCATGTCCACATGTTTGGAGATAGAGGTGATAAAATAAAATATGGACATGAGGGCATCATGATCATCTTTAGAACATCAATATATATTGTCATACTTCTTATGCTAAAGTAACAATTCATTCACAAGGTAAAGTATGAATCAAAAACTTTATTGAAAACCAACAAACTATGATCTTGGTCATCGAAACAATTGCAATTTATTTTAATGTCGGAAAGATTCAATGTAAGAGCTTTCATGTAGCAGGTTTCACATACTCAACCATCACTTAATCTTTCATAATTGCTAACACTCACGTGGTACTTATGAGATCAAAGTTTCAATCACACACATAGGAAGATAGGGGCTTATAGTTTTGCCTCCCGACCATTTACCTCAAGGGTAACGTCAACAATAATAGTTTATGAATATGTACATCCAAGTGGATATATATATATATATATATATATATATATATATATATATATCTTCCCCAACATATAGTGCTTGCCAAAAAAGTATAAAAAGGAGAGGTGATGATCACCATGATTCTTGTATAGGAAGTAAACTAAAAGATAGGCCCTTCGCAGAGGGAAGCAGAGGTTGTCATGCGCTTTTATGGTTGGATGCACAAAATCTTAATGCAAAAGAACGTCACTTTATATTGCCACTTGTGATAAAGAACTTTATTATGCAGTCCATCGCTTTTATTTCTTCCATATCACATGTTCGTATAAAGCTTATTTTCCTCACACTAAAATATCATACATATATAAAGACCAATTGTTATTGCTTACACCGATGACGACTTACTTGAAGGATCTTACTCAATCCATAGGTAGGTATGGTGGACTCTCATGGAAAAAATGGGTTAGGGATTTTGGAGGCACAAGTAGTATCTATACTTGGTGCAAAAGATTTGGCTAGCATAGGATGAGAAGCAAGCTCAACACGTTGGAGGATCCATGACAATATAACTTCTATTCGGATATAAGGAAACATAACCCATTATTTTGTCTTCCTTGTCCAACGTCAACCTTTTAGCATATAGTATTTTAATGAGTGCTCACAATCATAAAAGTGTCCAAGATAGTGTATTTATATGTGAGACCTATCTTTCTTTATTACTTCCTATTAATTGCAACAATGACCAACACTATGTTTGTCAACTCACAACAAGTTGCATGCGACATACTTGTTATATGTGAAGTCATCACTTCCCTAAGATCATTATGCAATATTTTTATTTCCTTTACTCTTTATTTCTTTTTCTCAAGATCATAGCAAGAAAGCAAAGGCCCTCAGCTCAAAACTAATCTTTATTATATAAATCTCAGACTCAATTACATAGAAGGAACACAAAGCAAAACTCAAAGCTAGATCATACTAAAAACTTTATTCTACTAAACCAAGATATAACCAAAAGCATCAAACTAAGAAAAACAATAAAGGTAAAGATGTGCTGGTGATATGATACCAGGGCACCTCCCCCAAGCTTGGCACAAGCCAAGGGGAGTGCCCATACCCATGTACTCAAGTCTCCTTCTTAGGAGGTGGTGGTGATGAAGTTTCTGTCAGCTTCGTCAAGCTACCCTTCAGGTCCTGCAATTCTTGGAGTACACGTTGTAGCATATTTGCATTCTTTTGAATTTCCTCTTAAAGATGCTTATTTTCAGGCCACCAAGAGATTTTCCCTGCACCACTTTCACTTGGACAGGATATATCCCAATTGGAGGTATATGCGTATGAGGAGTATTCTCCACTCCATAATTATGAACCAAATTATGAAAGTTGTTCCGATGTAACCTGTGTAAGGACCTCCAAGGGGGAAGCCCTTCTCATCTCTCTTGGCCTTCATGGATGCTTGTAGTCCCTATGGCTTGATGCGGATTTGGAATAGTAGAGATGCCAGCTAGAGTGCCTCTTTCCGAAGCCGGAGGCTGAACCTCAAGTGAATCTCCTACATCCTCCTCTATCATGACTCCTTCGGCATCCTCCCTCATGAGTTCCATCTGCATCAACCAATCATCGTCTTCCACATTGTTGGAGGAGGAAGAAGACATCATGCCAGGCCTTGAAAACTCTGGCAGAAAATAGCACGAAACAAGAATAGTGGATATTGCCATGGTACGGCCCTCTCGATGAGAGGATCGTTGGTGTTGACGATGGCTTCGATTTCCCCCTCCGGGAGGGAAGTTTCCCCGGTAGAATAGCTCCGCCAGAGCCCTAGATTTCTTCTGCCCAGGTTCCGCCTCGAGACGGCGGTGATTCGTCCTAAAAGCTTCCTTATGATTTTTTCCAAGTAAAAACCCTTCATATAGCAGAAGATGGACACCAGAGACCTGCCAGGGGGCCCACAAGCCCTAGGGGCGTGCCCTGGGGGATAGGGTGCACCCTAGGGCTTGTGGTCAGCTCGTGCGTCCCCTCTGGTATCTTCTTCGCCCAATAATTCTTATATATTCCAAAATAATTCTCCTTAAATTTTCAGTACTTTTGGAGTTGTGCAGAATAGGCCTCTCATATTTGCTCCTTTCCGGTCCAGAATTCCAGCTGCCGACATTCTCCCTCTTTGTGTAAACCTTGTAAAATAAGAGAGAAAAGACATAAGTATTGTACAATAATGTGTAATAGCAGCCCATAATGCAATAAATATCAACATAAAAGCATGATGCAAAATGGCGTATCAACACCGCCAAGCTTAGACCTCGCTTATCCTCAAGCGGAAACCGAAATCGATAATTATGTCCACATGTTTAGAGATAGAGGTGTCGACAAAATAAAATACGGACATGAGGGCATCATGATCATCTTTAGAACAACAACATATATTGTCATATAATTTCTTATGCTAAAGTAACAATTCGTTCACAAGGTAATGTATGAATCAAAAAATTTATTGAAAACCAACAAACTATGATCTTGGTCGTTGAAACAATTGCAATTTATCGTAATGTCGGAAAGAGTCAATGTAAGAGCTTTCATGTAGCAGGTTTCACATACTCAACCATCATTTATTATTTCATAATTGCTAGCTCTCACGTTTTACTTATGAGATCAAAGTTTCAATCAGACACATAGGAAGATAGGGGCTTATAGTTTTGCCTCCCAACCATTTACCTCAAGGGCAACATAAACAATAATAATTTATGAACATCTACATTGATTGGACATATATATATATCTGGAGCTTCCCCAACATATACTGCTTGCCAAAAAGAAAAAGTATAAAAAGGAGAGGTGATGATCACCATGACTCTTGTCTAAGGGTAGGAAGTAAAATAAAAGATAGGCCCTTTGCAGAGGGAAGCAGAGGTTGTCATGCGCTTTTATGGTTGGCTGCACAAAATCTTAATGCAAAAGAACCTCACTTTATATTGCCGCTTTTGATGAAGAACTTTATTATGCAGTACGTCGCTTTTATTTCTTCCATATCACACGTTCTTATAAGGCTTATTTTCCTCACACTAAAATATCATGCATATTTAGAGAGAATTTTTTCTTGCTTGCACCGATGACGACTTACTTGAAGGATCTTACTCAATCCATAGGTAGGTATGGTGGACTCTCATGGCAAAACTGAGTTAAGGGATTTTGGAGGCACAAGTAGTATCTCTATTTGGTGCAAAAGATTTGGCTAGCATAGGATGAGAAGCAAGCTCAACACGTTGGAGGATCCATGATAATATAACTTCTATTCAGATATAAGGAAACATAACCCATTATGTTGTCTTCCTTGTCCAACATCAACCTTTTAGCATATAATATTTCAATGAGTGCTCACAATCATAAAAGATGTCCAAGATAGTATATTTATATGTGAGACCTATCTTTCTTGATGACTTCCTATTAATTACAACAATGACCAACACTATGTTTGTCAACTCACAACAAGTTACATGTGTCATACTTGTTATATGTGAAGTCATCACTTCCCATAAGATCATTATATTATCTTTTTATTTCTTTTATTCTTTATTTCTTTTTCTCAAGATCATAGCACGAAAGCAAAGCCCTCAATTCAAAACTAATCTTTATTATATAACTCTCGGACTCGATTACATAGAAGGAACACAAAGCAAAACTCAAAGCTAGATCATACTAAAAACTTTATTTTACTAAACCAAGATGTAACCAAAAGGATCGAACTAAGAAAAACGATAAAGGTAAAGATGTGATGGTGATACAATACCAGGGCACCTCCCCCAAGCTTGGCACAAGCCAAGGGGAGTGCCCATACCCATGTACTCAAGTCTCCTTCTTAGGAGGTGGTGGTGATGAGGTTTCTGTCAGCTTCGTCAAGCTACCCTTCAGGTCCTGCAATTCTTCGAGTACATGTTGTAGCATATTTGCATTCTTCTGAATTTCCTCTAAAAGATGCTTATTTTCAGTCCACCAAGAGCTTTTCCCCGCACCACTTTCACTTGGACGGGATATATCCCAATTGGAGGGTATATGCGTACGAGGAGTATTCTCCACTCCATAATTATGAACCAAATTATGAACGTTGCCTGTGTACGGACCTCCTAGTGGGAAGCCCTTCTCGTGTCTCTTGGCCTTCATGGATGCTTGTAGTCCCTATGGCTTGATGCGGATTTGGAATAGTAGAGATGCCAGCTAGAGTGCCTCTTTCTGAAGACGGTGGCTAAACCTCAAGTGGATCGCCCACATCCTCCTCCATCGTGACTCCTTCGGCATGCTCCCTCCTGAGTTCCATCTGCATCAACCAATCATCGTCTTCCACATTGTTCAAGGAGGAAGAAGACATGATGCCTGGCCTTGAAAACTCTGGCAGAAAATAGCTCGAAACAAGAACAGAGGATATTATCGTGGTACGGCCCTCTCGATGAGAGGATCGTTGGTGATGATGATGTCTTCGATTTCCCCCTACGGGAGGGAAGTTTCCCCAGCAGAATTGCTCCGCCGGAGCCCTAGATTGCTAATAACCCACAAGTGTAGGGGATCGTTTGCAGCCTCTTTCGATAAATAAGAGTGTCGAACCCAACGAGGAGCTAAAGGCAGAACAAATATTCCCTCAAGTTCTATCGACCACCGATACAACTCTACGCACACTTATCGTTTGGTTTACCTAGAACAAGTATGAAACTATTTTGCAAGAATAAAACTACTAGTACTTTGCGAGAATAAAACTATGAATAAATTGCTAGGTAATAAAAGTGGATAGCTTTTGTCAACAAGAAAGTCATTTGTCCCTAGGCAATCGATAACAAGTACCGGTAATCATTCTTGCAACTTTATATGAGGGAGAGGCATGAACTAACATACTTTCTCTACTTGGATCATATGCACTTATGATTGAAACTCTAGCAAGCATCCACAACTACTAAAGATCATTAAGGCCGTGAAACCCAACCATAGCATTAAGTATCAAGTCCTCTTTACTCCCATACTCGATAACCCACTTATCCGCGTTTAGGGTGCTGTCACCCCTGCAACACCAACAATATGCAAACCATGAACATATTGCAACACCCTACAGCGGGGGACCCTCACGTTTGTGCGATACGGAGGGCACTGTTGGACAGCACCATAAATAAAATATACAATCATACCAACCAAGATCACGATTAACCCACAGGACAAAACAGATCTACTCAAACATCATAGGATAACCATAGATCACTGGGACATAATATATGGAGTTGAGCACCATGTTTAAGAAGAGATTACAGCAGGGAGAATAGGTGTTACACCGCTGCATAGAGGGGGAGAAAGTTGGTGTTGACGGTAGCAAGATTGTTTATGTAGATCGCCGTCACGATCCTTGCCCCGGCGGCGTTCCGGCACCAACGGGAGAGAGGGGGAGAGAGCCCCCTTCCTTCTTCTTCTTCCTTGGCCTCCCCCCTAGATGGGAGGAGAGTCCCCCCTCTGGTCCATGGTCTCCATGGCGGCAGAGGGGCGGGATCCCCTCCGATATTGGATCTTCCTCTCCGTTCTCTTCTGTTTTGCGCTCCCCTGATCTGGCCGAAAACCATTTCTTGTATTCCGGGATATCCGTAACTCTGATTACGCTGAGATTTTAACATGATTTTTTTCGGATATAAGCTTCCTTGCACCCGAAGTAGGTCCCCAACCGTTGTTCGAGGAGGGCACAACCCACCACCACACGACAGGGGCCTCTGGCGCGCCCTGGTGTCTTGTGGGTTGTGTGGGCCTCCGTTTGCGGTGATTCCAACTCCCAAAAATCACATATAGTCCAAAATAATTCTCCGTAAAATTTTATTGCATTTGGACTTCGTTTGATATGGATTTTCTGCGATACAAAAAACATGCAAAAAACAGGAACTGGCACTGGGCACTGGATCAATAGGTTAGTCCAATAAATCATATAAAATGTTGCCAAAGGTATGTAAAACTTGTATAATATTGGCATGAAACAATCAAAAATTATAGACGACGGAGACGTATCAGCATCCCCAAGCTTCCTACTCGTCCTCGAGTAGGTAAATGATAAAAAAGATAATTTTTTATGTGGAATGCTACCTAGCATAAACTTAATCATATGCCTAATCATAGCATGAATATTAAGACATAAGTTATTCAAAGCAACAGTCTATAATTTGACATAAAGACATCAATACTCAGGCATCCCAACAAATAATCATGTCTTTCAAAATATCAACGCTAAAGAGATATCCCTACAAAATCATATAGTCTTGTCATGCTCTATCTTCTTAACACAAAGTATTTATCATGCACAACCCTGATGACAAGCCAAGCAATTGGTTCATAGTTTTTAACGCGCTTCAGCTTTTTCAACCCTCATGCAATACATGAGCACAAGCCATGGATATAGCACTACGGGTGGAATAGAGTATGATGATAGGGGTAAATATAGAGAAAACAAAAAAGTAAGAAAGTCTCACATCGATGCGGCTAACCAACGGGCTATGGAGATGCCCATCAATCGATATCAATGCAAGGAGTAGGGATTGCCATGCAACGGATGCACTATGAGCTATAAGTGTATGAAAGCTCAATATAAAAACTAAGTGGGTGTGCATCTAATCCTATAACGAAAAATTCGCACTAATATATGAAAGTGACAACATAGGAGACTCTCAATATGAAAAACAAGGTGCTACTTTGAAGCACAAGTGTGGTAAAAGATACTAACAATGCCCCTTCTCTCTTTGCTTATTTATTTTTTCTTTTTTCTTTCTTTTTTTTATTTTTCTTTATTTTTTCTTTTTTTCTTTTTTTTCTCTCATTGTCCGGAGTCTCATCCCTTTCCTCACTGGGGCACTGCTCTAAAAATGAATAATGATGATCATCAGACTTCTATTTACTTATAACTCAAAAGAAATAAAAATTACAACTCGATACCTATGACAAAGTATGACTCTATATGAATGCCTCTGGCAATGTACCAGGATGTGCAATGATCTAGCGTAACTTGTATAAAAAATGATGAACGGTGGCTGAGCCACAACTACTATGTTAGCTATATGATCATGCAAAGCAATATGACAATGAATGCTCAAGTCATCAAACGGAAGTTGTTGGGGATATTACCACTGGGCGTAAACCGGCCAGGAGAGGCCGGGTTAACCCCATAAGTAGTTCATCTGTATCTGAAGCCTATGAAGACAGACGGTGACGCTTCATGAAGGCCCAGGGCCCAAAGCCGGTTTAAGGCCTGTAGACACAAACCGGCATTGATATGTAAACTTGTGTTGTAAGATAGAAGTAGCAGAGACCGAGCCGGACACGATTATGAGCCGGCCTCGGAGTCTGTAAACCGACGGGCGTCAACCCATGTATATAAGGGGACGACCCGGCGGCGGTTCAGGACAACAGACAACAACTCGAGACTCAGGCAAAGCGTATTCGCTCCCTGGTCATCGAAACCCCATCAATTCCATCACAACTAGACGTAGGCTTTTACCTTCATCGTAAGGGGCCGAACTAGTATAAAACTCTCTTGCGTCCCTTGTCCGCTTTAACCCCTTTAAGCTAACCCGTAGCGATGGCTCCACGACTAAGTCCTTTCTCTAGGACATCTGCCGTGACAAAACCACGACAGTTGGCGCCCACCGTGGGGCTATCGCACGATGGTTTCAAGTTCTTGGAGGGCAACTTCGAAGGACTCAAGGGTTACGCTGTGGGCCGGATGACCAAGAGTCGTCGCGGCAAGCTCTACATCGACGATGCAGGCTGGGGCCCCGAGGCCGGCTCAATCGAGTACGGGTACCGGGTCCCCTTTGGTGGCATACACGTTTTCATTGGCAAGATCGGCGAACCGGGCCCTGAGCCGGACATCTGCACCGACCTCGTCGAAACGGCTCAGCGTGCGAGATCTGCCCGGGTCAAGCCTGTCATGAAGCGTGCCTTCGTGGGAGTTATCCATGGAGGGGAATCTGAGGATAGATCGGAATCTGGTGGTGAGACCGTCGTTTATTCCGGCGACGAGTCATCGACCGGAGAGACCGAGTCGTTATATCAGTTACAAGATGGCCGGATTGGGGGCTGTTCCGATGGCGACAGTATTCCGGACCCCTTTGATCTGCCAAACCGGGTTGCGATCTTCATGGCCGGCACGCAACCGGCGCTCCACTCTTCGACCGCAGCGGCGATGATTTCCGGATCAGCAGCGGCGGCAGCGGCCGGGGCAGGAGGCCCTGTGCGACCGCCAGCTCAGGTTCTATCTGATTTGTTTGACGCGTTGGCAACGCTGATGGCGGAGGTTAACCCGGCGGATCAGGATGCACACAATGCGGAAATCGCGAAAGTGAAAGATCAGATCACCCAGGCCAAAGCCGACTTAGCAGCTGAGGATACCAGGATAGCCGCGGAGCGGGCCGCTTTGGATGCACAAGCTTACCGGATTATGCTGGATCAGAGTGCGTCGAACGAAGTCCTGAAGAGGAGGCACCGATCTCGCCTGCCGCCGGTTTATGACGCTAGAAATCTCTTTAACACCCCAGGAGCAGGGACCAGTAATCCGCCGGTGGTAAACCGGGCGGAGGCACCTGGAGGCAGGGGCGCCGGTTCAGCCACGTTTGGTGGATCCGCCTCGTCAGAACAACATTGTGGCACCGCATGTCCCCACGCCACCGGGTCACTATTCTAACCCGATGGACAACATTGTCGCTGCCGCTTCACGGCTGGCGGCCATCCCGATCGAAGGCGATTCTCCAGCGGCGATCGAGACGCGTCGGGTTAAGGAGCTTCTTCAGACAGCCTTGATTCAACAGGAGGCTTATTCATATAGTCGCGATCGGATTCATTCCACTCCCCGTCCAAGCCGGAGTTATAGCAGGCGTATGGATGAACCGGCAGTGTCAAGCAATGCGCGGAACCGTGATCCGCCCCGTGGCAATAACCCGGCGGGTGGTGCTGGTGATGCTCAGGAGGTGGTGGACCGGGCTCGGGCACGCAGAGAGGCCGAGTTAGCGGCGCAGCATGAAGCCCGTCAGCTTACTCCGGTTCGTCCAACCACATCGGTGGAACCAGGAGTTACCTCTAGTTCTTTGGGAGTGCCATGTCTTGTCCCAGCGTTACGCAATGTGCGCCTGCCCAAGGATTTCAAGGGCCCGCGTAAGGTGCCGAATTACACCGCCGATTTATCCCCTGAAACATGGGTCGAAAGCTATGAGATGGCCATGGAGATGCTGGACGTGGATGATGCGGCATGTGCGAAGTACTTCACCATGATGCTAGAAGGGACGGCCCGCACTTGGCTAAAGAGCTTACCGGCTAATTCTATCAGGTCATGGGCCGAGTTGAGAGCCCGGTTTATTCAGAATTTCAAGGATACATGCAAGCAGCCCATGTCGATTGTGGACTTAGCTGCCTGTGTCTAGGAGGAAGGAGAGTCAACAACCCATTGGGTGCGCCGGGTTTCGGAGATTTTGCATTCATCAGACCGCATCAACGCCGACACCGCAGTTTTAACATTGGAAGGCAATTGCCGGTTTGAACCCCTGAAGTTGAAGTTGGGACGGCTCAAACGTCATTGTAATGACATGGGAACCCTCATGGCTGCACTGGTGAAGTATGCCGACTCTGATAGTACCAAGGATCCCGAGTCTGACGATGATAAGACAGGGAAGGGAAAGAAGAGTGGCAACGCCAAGGGGCAGCACCACAACCCGGCGGGCCATGGAAACGGCGGCAATCGTAAAGCGGACCACGGTTTAGACTTTGTGGCTAACACTAATACACAGGACAAGGGCCAGCGGCGTAAGGGTAAACCGCCCCAGCGCGGTGGAAGGCCAAGTCCTAATCCGGACCGTTTGTCTTATCTGTTGAACCAGCCCTGTCCAAAGCATGGGACGAAGGAGGAACCGTCCACGCACCTCTGGAAAGATTGTTACATCATGCAAGAGTTCAAAAATTCTGATTCTTTCCGGTATGATCATGGACCAGGAGGCGGTTCGGGCCCTGGCTCTCATGGGCCGGGTTATGGTGGAGGAAATTCCGGTTCAGGCTTCCACGGTAATCAGGGTGGACAAAACAATCAAGGTAATCAGGGTAACCAAGGCGGCTATAATCATCAAGGAAATCAACAGCAGCAGCAGTAGTCGGGTTACCAGAGCAACCCGAAGCAGTTGAATAGCGGACAGTATCATGTCTTCACCACTAGCTTGGACAAGCGTGATCAGAAGCTTCATAAAAGGGCGGTGAATGCCGTTGAACCGGCGGTGCCCCGTTATTTGCGCTGGTCCGAGCAGCCAATTGTGTGGAGTAGAGAAGATCATCCGCCCCGGGTTGACAATCCGGGTCATCTGGCTCTGGTGGTGGCACCTCAGGTGGGAGGTTATAAGTTCACTAAGGTACTCATGGATGGAGGGAGTAGTATCAATATCCTTTATTATGAAACTTTCCGTCGCATGGGGTTAACAGATAAAAATCTTAAACCGTCCAATACGGTGTTCCATGGTGTGGTGCCTGGTAAGTCGGCATATCCTGTTGGTAAGATAGCTCTGGAGGTGGCTTTTGGAGATGAGCATGACTCAAGATCAGAGACCTTGACCTTTGAAGTAGTGAAAATCAGAAGCCCGTATCATGCCCTATTTGGACGGCCAGCTTATGCTAAGTTTATGGCACGGCCTTGTTATGTCTATCTGCAGCTCAAGATGCCGGGTCACAAGGGAACTATAACCGTGCATGGGAGCCGCAAGATTGCTCTGGAGTGTGAAGAAGGTGATGCGGCTTATGCTGAGTCGGTTTGTGCAACAGAAGAGTTGAAGTTTTACAAGGACAATGTTGATCCGGCAGATATGACTTCGTTGAAGAAACCAACTACAGAGCATGATCCGGCCCTGAAGTTTAAATCGGCTGATGAGACTAAGCTTGTTGACTTCGTGCCTGGCGATTCATCCAAGCAGTTCAGCATCAGCGCTAACTTGGATCCGAAATAGGAAAGCGCGCTCATCGAGTTCATCCGTGAGAATCGGGACATCTTTGCATGGAAGCCTTCTGACATGCCAGGTGTACCGAGAGAACTCGCTGAGCACACTCTCAATGTTGATCCCAAGTATAAACCGGTCAAGCAGTTTCTCCGCCGGTTCAATGAAGAAAGACGCAAAGCTATTGGAGAAGAAGTAGCCAGGCTCTTGGCGGCTGGATTTATCGTTGAAGTATTCCATCCTGAGTGGTTGGCTAATCCGGTGCTGGTCCTCAAGAAGAATGGCACTTGGCGTATGTGTGTGGACTACACAGATCTCAACAAAGCTTGTCCAGCAGATCCTTTTGCCCTTCCCCGTATTGATCAAATTATTGATGCTACGGCGGGTTGTGAGCGTTTAAGCTTTTTGGATGCATATTCTGGTTATCATCAGATCAAAATGGCAGTTAAGGACCAGGAGAAGACAGCCTTCATAACTCCCTTTGGAGCCTTCTGCTATGTGTCCATGCCCTTTGGGCTCAAGAGTGCCCAGGCGACTTATCAAAGGTGTGTGCAGAATTGTCTGCATAAACAGATCGGCCGCAATGTTCACGCCTATGTGGATGATATTGTGGTAAAATCAAGGAAGAAGGAGACATTGATTGATGACTTGAAGGAAACCTTTGATAACCTGCGGGTTTATAAAATGATGCTTAATCCGGCCAAGTGTGTCTTTGGTGTACCTGCAGGCAAGCTCTTGGGCTTTTTGGTGTCTAACAGGGGCATTGAAGCTAATCCGGAAAAAATCAAAGCCATCACCTCCTTGGCTAAACCGAAGTGTATCAATGATGTTCAACGCCTGGCAGGCCGGATTGCCGCATTGAGCCGGTTTGTCAGTCGCCTTGGCGAGAAGGCCATCCCTTTATATCAGATGCTGAAGAAAACGGATAACTTCGTCTGGAGTGACGCTGCTAATGAAGCATTTGAGGACTTAAAGCGGCAGCTGGCTAATCCGCCGATTCTCGCTGCTCCAGTGGACAAAGAACCATTGTTGCTATATGTGGCAGCTAATGCTCGGGCTGTTAGTGTGGCTATTGTGGTGGAGCGCAAGGAGGCAGGAAAGGAATATCCGGTTCAGCGGCCGGTTTACTATATCAGTGAGGTACTTATTGAGTCCAAGCAGAGGTACCCGCATTGGCAAAAATTGGTGTATGGGGTTTTCATGGCAAGCCGGAAGCTTAAGCAGTATTTCCAAGGTCATCCCATCACGGTGGTCAGCTCTGCTCCTTTGGGGGATATAATCCAGAACAGGGAAGCAACTGGTCGGATTGCTAAGTGGGCTATCGAGCTCGGGCCTCACGGGTTGAAATACATACCCCGAACGGCGATCAAATCTCAGGCACTTGTGGATTTCATCAATGATTGGACAGAATTACAAGCGCCAGAGGAGAAGCCGGATCACACTTATTGGACTATTCATTTTGATGGGTCCAGGCAATTGGAGGGCTCGGGGGCTGGAGTCGTATTAACTTCCCCACGAGGTGATAAGTTTTGTTATGTTCTCCGTTTAATGTTCCCTTGCACTAACAATGCAGCTGAATATGAGGCTTTACTCCATGGTCTTCGGATGGCTAAGGAGATGAACCTAAGCCGAGTTAAGTGCTTCGGTGACTCGGATCTGGTGGCTCAACAAGTGTCCGGCACTTGGGATTCCAAGGACCCACTAATGGCAGCATATCGTCGTGAGGTGGATATTGTTGCAGGTCACTTTAAAGGTTATCAGGTGGATCACGTGGACCGGCGGAAGAATGAAGCGGCGGACGCTTTAAGCCGCCTGGGTTCCCAACGTAAACCGGTTCCACCTAATGTCTTCCTGGATGTTTTGCATAATCCGTCCGTCAAGCTCCCTGGTGAAGAGGATTTGGCTGTTCCTGATCCGGAGGCCCAGTTGGTGGCGGCTCTTCATGTTATCCCGGATTGGACGGTTCCATATCTGGCGTATATAAACCGGGGCGAGTTACCAGAGGATGAAACTTTGGCCAGGCAGATAACCCGGCGGTCCAAGTCCATGACTATTATCAATGGAGAGTTACATCATTGCAGTGTAACAGGGGCGTTTCAACGCTGTGTGTCTCCTGAGGAAGGCCGTGAAATTTTGCGTGAGATCCATGAAGGAGATTGTGGTCACCACGCCGGTTCAAAATCTTTGGTGGCCAAGGCGTTTCGTCACGGTTTCTATTGGTTGACAGCTCATGCTGATGCCGAGGACTTGGTCAAAAGATGTGATGGCTGTCAGAAATTCTCAAGGCGCGCTCATGTACCGGCTCAAGAATTGAGGATGATTCCAATCACCTGGCCGTTTGCAACTTGGGGGCTGGATATGGTTGGGCCTTTCAAGAGGTCCAAGGACAAGAAGACCCACCTTTTGGTGGCGGTTGATAAGTTCACAAAGTGGGTGGAGGCAGAGCCAGTTAGTAAGTGTGACGCAGCCACGGCGGTTCAATTCATCAAAAAGGTGATCTTCCGGTTTGGCTTTCCACACAGCATTATAACAGACAATGGTACCAATCTGTCAAAGGGTGCCATGAAGGAGTTCTGTCAACGTGAGCACATCCGGCTTGACGTGTCATCAGTGGCTCACCCCCAGTCCAATGGTCAAGCGGAGAGGGCCAATCAAGAGATCTTGAGAGGCATCAAACCCCGGCTTATGGTTCCTTTGCAACGGACGCCGGGTTGTTGGGTTGAGGAGCTACCTTCAGTGTTATGGAGCATCAATACCACACCCAACAGATCGACAGGATATACACCGTTCTTCATGGTTTATGGAGCGGAAGCGGTTCTTCCTAGTGACATCCGTCATGACTCACCTCGTGTAGCGGCATACGTTGAAGCTGACAACGAGAAGGCACGGCAGGAAGCTCTTGACCTGTTAGATGAGGAGCGTGACATGGCGGCAGCCCGTTCGGCGATTTATCAGCAAGATCTGCGTCGTTATCATAGCCGCCGGGTTAGAACCAGAACCTTTCAAGAAGGAGATTTGGTGCTTCGACTCATCCAGGATCAGACGGATATGCACAAGCTATCCCCCCTTGGGAAGGACCTTTTGTGGTCAGCAAGAATCTGCACAACGGGTCATACTACCTAATCGATGTTCGAGAGCGCAAAGACTCACGTAAATCGGAGGAGGAGACCAACCGGCCGTGGAATATTGCTCATCTTCGGCCCTACTATACTTGAGCTACAGGCTCTGCTTATGTACATATTATGACATTGTATATATTATGATCAATATAATAAACCGGAACCTCAGCTAAAGCGGGGTATCTGTTGTTTTCTTACATCATATGTGGTTACATGGAGCTTACAAAGCGGCGTCCGGTTTACCCCTTGATTTAGCTTCTCAAAGCTTGATATTAGATCACTTGGGGGCTTGGTTGTATCCGAACCATAGCTACACCTCTTGATCGGCGTAATGCCACAACATCACTTGGGGGCTTGGTCGTATCCGAACCATAGCTACACCTCTTGATTGGCGTAATGCCACAGCATCACTTGGGGGCTTGGTCGAACCCGAACCATAGCTACACCTCTTGATCGGCGTAATGCCACAGCATCACTTGGGGGCTTGGTCGAACCCGAACCATAGCTACACCTCTTGATCGGCGTAATGCCACAGCATCACTTGGGGGCTTGGTCGAACCCGAACCATAGCTACACCTCTTGATCAAATTTGGGGCCTGGCAGCCCGTGAAAAGCCTCGACTACAATGGTTTTTATTTGCCTTTTGCTGAGTTTTCTTTGTTTTCATAAGATTTGTGACGTTTTCAAACCGGTGTTTATCAACCCGGTTAGGCTGTCAACTACAAGTTGTCAGTACATGATCAAGTTATAATCCGGAGACTATCAGCCCGGTCTGGTTTGACTCATAGTCACCAGTATGGAATAAACCGGTGTTTATCACAACCCGGAACGGTTTTATTGTAAACCGGCATCATATAACAGGAGTTACTTTTACTCCGGATTAGGGTTATTACCCTCATTACAAGGTTGGTCAGCCAACACTATGCCTAAAGGTCACAGGTATCATATATTTCCATATTTGGTTATCTTTTACAACCTTGGTTATAAACCTTGGTCATATATATATTTGGGTATCATGACCCGCCCGGTGGTAAACCGCCAGGGCGCTTTAAGCTTCTTATCTGCAGGAACAGCTTGAATAAATAGCTATGGATTATGAACATCATATCTTAAGCATGGCGGATTAACACGCATCAGTTGCAGATAAATATGCACGAAGGCATAACAGACCAAGTGTTTTAACTAGCCTATTACAAGGCGTTTCAGTGCCCAAAGGGATAATTGTTTCTCAATAAGCATTGCAGCAAGTGTAAGACTAAACCGGCCCCCGGATTATGATTTCTTATCAGCTTGACCAGACGGCTGCGGATCATCTTGCACCGGTTCATCTTCTTCGTCTCTATCCAGCGGCTGGAAGTCAACAGTTGTCCAGTCGATTCCAGTTAAAGCTTGGAACACAGCTTCGTCGCTTATAAGGGTTGACGGTTCAATATCAGGGGCATAAGTGTGCTTACGGATTGGAGGGATCAGATTTTGCGCTTCTGGAACTGGCGCCGCAACCCGTCTGTTCTTATCATCATAACTTGCCTGATAGTGTGAGAGATCAACTTCTTCAGCCAATTGACAAGCCAGTGGACGTACTTCCCGGTTTATGGCGCGGAGATCCTCCTGGCCAAATTCTGATCCGTCTTCTTTTAAGCTTGGGAAGCCTTTAGCCACGTCCACCGGATCAAGATCAGGCACCCACGCCTTTGCCCGGGTTAGAGCGGTCAGAGCGCCAGCCCTTGCAGCAGACCTCTTTAGCTCTTCTACCCGGGCAGGCAGCATAGATAGCCTGTCTAAGGTATCCTTGATTAACGTCGGGGGCGGCTTATTGTGAGAAGCGGTGCAGATAATTCGTTGAGCGCCGGTATACAGTTGTTCTATCAGCGTGTAGGCAGCCTTCAGCTTCTTCTGAACATCAGAGCCCAGATGACTAATGCGAGTTCCTGCATCATTGCAAACATCAGTAAACCGGCAACGCATGGGAAGATATGTTGAAAGTATTAAGGAAAAGATGCTTACCAAACACAGCAGCGGTCATCGCATGTACTTGCCGCTTTACACCAGTCAGCTCGTCTACCACCGGTTTGAGAGCTGCTTCTGCGTCTTCAGCTCTTTTCCGCAAAGCGGATTTCTCTGTGTTCCAATCCGCCCGCTCCTTGGCAAAGCTCTCCTTTAGCTTTTCCATAGCGGCTAAAGCGCTCGTCAGCTCATCTTTTGCTTTTGAAGTTTCGGCCTGTTGGGACTTGATGTTCTCTTGCAGATCAGCGGTTTGGCTTTCCTTCTTGCTCAGTTCAGCCTATAAAGAGACAGATACATAATGAGTTGACAGTACATATTTGAAGTACCAAGCACATAACAAGTTATCCCCTTGATACTTGGGGGCTAATGCATATTTGCTCCTTATCAGAAATTTCTACAAGTCCCAAGCACAATACAAGTATTAATCTTGGCACTTGGGGGCTAATGTGTGTTTGCTCAAAAACTGTTGGTATGGGAATTCTTCTACAGTCCCGGTTCATCTTTATAAAGTTAAACCGGCCCTTGGGGGCTATACCGGTGAAAGAGCAGTATGGCAAATTTTAAGGAACCGGTTCATCTTAAAAAGGTAATCCGGTCCCTGGAGGCTAAATATGCAAAGTTAAGTTATGACAAAAGTCCCGGTTTAGATTGGTATCATAAACTGTCACTTCGGGGCTACTAGGAGTTGATAAACTGCAATTGGACAAAAGAGAAAAATAGTAGTTACCTCATATCGCTCCTTCATCAAGTTTACCAAACTAGCTTCATAGTCACGGCTGGTATACAGACGGTTCAAGAAGCCAGAGTGAATGTCTTGAGCATTGAGATTGGCGTAGCTTGATAAATCGGCATTCCATTTGCCTTTGCCGATAGCAGAAAGCTCGTCCTTGGCAGTATGCTTTGACAAAGCGACAGGGTTGCCATGAGTGGTGTGGCCAGTGCCAGTAATCATAATGTCATCATCTTGGTCATCAGCAGCCTTCGCTGGAGTTGGCGGTTTATCAGTACCCTTAACTGGACTGGCCGGTTTGTCATCAGTTCGGACAGGGCTGGTTGGCCGGTCTGCATGGCTGGTAGTGTCAACTTGCACTTGTTCGGCATGGAAGTCATGGTCTTGAGGCGGCGGATCATTAAGCATGTCGTCAGCTTCGGTTTCTTCCGGATCTGGAGTTGCTTCCGGTTCAGCAGCTACATTTTCATCAGCTGGTTTGCTTAACCGAGCCTTCTTGCTGGGTCTTGGCTTGGCGCTGAGAAAAGATAGACATAAGGATCAGTACAGTATGTAAAGATAACACATCAAGAATAAAGACACGTGCATAGCTCACCCAGGAACTGTTTTGAGGGGTGGAAGCTGTGTGGCCGATGACTCGCCAGAGGATGAGTGAGAAGTACCCTGATAATTTGAATCAGACGGGTTAAGAGGCTGGCGAAAACAACCTGCTTTTGAGCATGAAGTATCAATGGGATAAGAGACCTCTGATCGGCGTTTCCGAACCGGACTGTTCGGTAAACCGGCGGAGGTAACTACCTGGCCGCTGTGCCGGGTTGTACGGCGAGCCTCGTGCTGCTGCGTCTTCAAAAGAAAGTTTGGGTCCAAGTAAGCAAGAGGGTGAGAAAATTTTACTTTCCGGTTTGCTTGACGGATTTTTGATGTTGACAGAGGATCTGAATCGGAGGAAAGAATGGTTACCTCTACGTCCTCAGCATGACTGCCTTCAGCGTCGTCCTGATAATAATCATTGTCAATGAGATGTACGAAAAATGAACCAAGAGAGTCAAGTTCTACCTCTGGTTCCGGATTACCCACATCATCATCAGCTGGTGGATCGGAGGATGCAGTGGTCCTTCTCTTGGCAGGTTTTTTAACAACCTTGGTCTTTGGACGAACTGGCTTGACCGGTTTGTCTTGCGGCTTCGCCGGTTTGTCTTGGGATGGTTTCTTGTTCCAGAACGGATCATCACCCTGTCAGAAAATAATCACACTTTCAGAGAATATTTGGACAGAAGCAACTTCAGATAAAAAGATTATATGATTCTTACAGCTGGCGGTTTGTTGAAGGTGCAGAAAGGGAGTAGTCTGGTTTGGGCACAGACAGCCTCCGGTTCGTTCAGTATCTTTTTACAGCTTCAGTGACTTCTGCATCTGTAAGCTGAATGTCAATGTGCCGCTGAGCATCCTTCAAACTCCCCGTGTACTCACACATCAAACCGGGGCGCCGGCTTAAGGGCAGAATACTCCAGCTTATCCAGCAACGAGCAAGATCAACTCCTGTTAAACCGTTCGCTATGAAGGCTCTAAGCTTTGATAATTGGGGAGCATAGTTGGCCCTTTCTCTTGTTGTCAACCTCTGAGGAAAAGGATGTGTGTTGCTAAGACGTTCAGGGCGGTAACCCGGCAAAGGATTTTCATCAGATGGAGATGTATCAATGCAGTAAAACCAAGTCTGGTTCCACTCTTTGGGGTGACTGTGGAGTTTGGGGTGAGGGAAGGTGACTTCCTTCCTTTTCTGAACCGCCATTCCGCCCAGCTCCGTATTGGGTCCATCTGAGAACTCTGTGCGACGGTTTAAGTGAAAGAAATCCCTAAACAGTTCGACTGAAGGTTCCTCTTGCAGATAAACCTCACAAAAGACTTGGAAGTGGCAGATGTTGGTCACAGAATTGGGACCGATGTCTTGAGGGCGCAGCTGAAAATTGGCCAGTACATCCCGGAATTTTTTTGAACCGGGAAGGCTGAAACCTCGTCCGAGATGATCAGCGTATACGACTACCTCTCCATCCTTGGGTGTAGGAGGATTTTCCGAGCCAGGGACCCTCCAGTGGATGACATCTTTTTTAGCTAAAGCGCCCATTTTACAAGGTTGCTTAACTGCTCCTCGGTTACTCGAGAGGGAGCCCAATTGCATTCATAGACTTGCTTGGCCATGACAAGGGAAATCTGAAACATGATTATTGCCGGTTTAAGAATTACAGTGGACAACTATACAGCGGTATGAGGATACAAGCATATTGACAAACCGGATTTGGTTATTCGTAAACCGGAGTCTGACAATGGAAACAGTGTAATGCATTGGCGGTTCAACAGGGGACTAATGGTATCTACTGGGTCATCATTTGGTATATAAGTTAAACCGCCCAATCTGGTGTTAAGGATGTATAAGTGAAGAGAAAAACAGGTTTCACAAGTTGGCATTGTAATTTTGGATCTACCGCATGTCAGAAAATGAAAATATATTCAGACCTAAATATTGGTACCGAAGCAGTTGATGAAGGTTCAGATGGGATTTTCTACTTAAACGAGATGAGTTGGATATCAAACAGGTGCTAAAACTACTACCGCGCGAGATCTATGTGGTTTTTGGATCTAATCCATGGATATAAGTAAGGATAAAGAAGGGCGGCGAAGAACACTGATGAACGACAGAAACCCTAAGTGCAGATCTATGGTAAGAGAAAGGGGAGACTTACGGAGGCTGTCGAGCAGCGGCGGCGCGCGGAGGAGCTCTGGTACGTTCAGGTCGATGCAGCGGCCAAGGTTGGTGCAGCAGTCGAAGGTTGACGGCGGCGGCTGAGGTCGAAGGCTCGGGCGTCGCGAGGATGACGATGATGCGAAGAGGCACGAGGGGGAAAATGGAAAGACCCCCTGGCCCTATTTATAAGGGAGATAAACGACAGGCGCGAAAATCGAGGAGCCGAATTTTTGGATATGAGGCGGAGCTGTCGCCTCGATTGTCGGAGGCTCATTAATGAAGGTGGATTATACAGAGTTTTAAATAGCAGGTGACGTCACAGCGGTTTACCATGATCCTAGAAGATGACATCATGACGATTTACAAGATTATATGAAGATGTTGAAGAAGCAAATTTCTTAAGTATTGAGGATTGACATGAACCAGTTCAAATCAATCTGGGGCCTAATGTTGGGGATATTACCACTGGGCATAAACCGGCCAGGAGAGGCCAGGTTAACCCAATAAGTAGTTCATCTGAATCTGAAGCCTATGAAGACAGACGGTGACGCTTCATGAAGGCCCAGGGCCCAAAGCCGGTTTAAGGCCCGTAGACACAAACCGGCATTGATATGTAAACTTGTGTTGTAAGATAGAGATAGCAGAGACCGAGCCGGACACGATTATGAGCCAGCCTCGGAGTCTGTAAACGGACGGGCGTCAACCCATGTATATAAGGGGACGACCCGGAGGCAGTGCAGGGACAACAAACAACACCTCGAGACTCAGGCAAAGCGTATTCGCTCCCTGGTCATCGAAACCCCATCAATTCCATAACAACTAGACATAGGCTTTTACCTTCATCGTAAGGGGCCGAACTAGTATAAAACTCTTTGCTTCCTTTGTCCGCTTTAACCCCTTTAAACTAATCCGTAGCGATGGCTCCACGACTAAGTCCTTTCTCTAGGACATCTGCCGTGACAAAACCACGACAGAAGTGGTGGAAGTTGCATGGCAATATATCTCGGAATGGCCATGGAAAAGCCATAATAGGTAGGTATGGTGGTTGTTTTGTGGAAGATATAATAAGGCTTATGTGTGGTAGAGCGTATCATATCGCGGGGTTTGGATGCACGTGCGAAGTTTGCACCAACTCTCGAGGTGAGAAAGGGCAATGCACGGTACCGTAGAGGCTAGCAAATTGCGAAAAGGTAAGAGTGTGTATAGTCCATGGAGTCGCATTAGTCATAAAGAACTCATATACTTATTGCAAAAGTTTATTAGCCCTCGAAGCAAAGTACTACTACGCATGCCCCTAGGGGGATAGATTGGTAGGAAAAGACCATCGCTCGTCCCCGACCGCCACTCATAAGGAAGACAATCAATAATAAATCATGCTCCAACTTCATAGCATAACGAGAGACTATACGTGCATGCTTCAGGAATCACAAACCTTAACACCAATAGTCTTACTAACCACAACCATTTACTAGTACCTCCCACATGTTCCATCTCTATATCGCAAAACTATTGCAAGGAATCAAACATATCATATTCAGTTAGGATTTCATGACTAACCATGCAAATGACCAATTCCTGTTGACTCTCTAAATAGATATAAGTGAAGCATGAGAGTTTAATTATTTCTATAAAAGACCATGCTCTAACAAATATAAGTGAAGCAAAAGAGCATTCTACGAACAACGGTTTTCTATGGAAGAGAAACAGGCAATCCAAACTTCAAATGATATCAGTGAAGCACATGAAGCATTCTATAAAGCCACACTCAAAAGATATAAGTGAAGTGCAATGAGCATTCTATAAATCAACCATGGACTATCTCATACCAGCATGGTGCATAAAAGAAAAATGAAAACTTAAAAGTAAAAGATGCTCCAAGATCTGCACATATCACGTGAATGAAACAAAACCAAAAACATACCGATACTTGTTGAAGAAAGATGGGATGCCTTCTGGGGCATCCCCAAGCTTAGACGCTTGAGTCTCCATGAATATTTACTTGGGGTGCCTTGGGCATCCCCAAGCTTGAGCTCTTGCCTCTCCTCCTTCTCCTCATATCGAGACCTCCTCAATCTTTGATCACTTCATCCACACAAAACTCAACAGAAAGCTCAGTAAGATCCGTTAGTATAATAAAGCAAATCACTACTCTAAGTACTGTTGCAAACCAATTCATATTTTATTTTTGCTTTGTAGCTACTGTAATATACCTTTTCCATGGCTTATACCACCGATAGAATCGATAGTTTCATCAAAACAAGCAACACAATGCATCAAAAACAGAATATGTCTTAAACAGGACAGTCTGTAGCAATCAGAACATCTACCATACTTCTAGTACTCTAAAAATTCTAAAAAATTAGGAAGAAATAAGAAATTTGTATAGGAATACTATGCAAAAAGTTTCAGAACCTTTTGACGTTCTAGTAAATAAATGAAAATTCACGGGCTACAGCCAAAGTTTCTGTTCCTACACCACACATACCAACAAGCAATCTACCCATCCTAAAGGAAAATCTTGGCACAATAATTTTACAATACAATGGAATTGTACAAGGGGATAATTATTTTTGTGAGAATCTTCATGAAAAATTCTACATTGTTTCCATGGGCATGAGCACAAGTTTTCAAGGTCGACCCTCAGTTCCGCAATGCATCACCTTTCAATCGCTTCTCTTTTGTGAAAAAGTTTTTAAGCTCCCCTCTAAATTTTTTGTTTTTAAAATTTAGAAAAGCACTCAACAGAATAAAATGAATCTCTAAAACTTCCGGGTTGTCTCCCTGGCAGCGCTTTCTTTAAAGCCATTAAGCTAGGCATAAAGTGCTCAAGTAGTGGATCCACCCGGATCCCAAGGTATATCAAAGCCAATTTTAATTAACAATGGCCAATACATAGCAGAAGCGGTTTCTTGCAATTTTATCGTGTTGGAAACATAGAGAGGCGGAGATATGGTTCCTCTCTCATAATAATTGCAAGTAGGAGCAACAAGCACATGCATATTATACTCATCAAAATTATCATGTGTAGTGGTAGAACGCAACCCATCAATGTAATCCTTAATAAGTGCAAACTTCTCCAATATAGTGTACTTTGGAGAATTCAAAAAGATAATAGGACTATCATGTGTGGATGCAATAGCAACAATGTCATTCTTAGCATAAGGAACTGTAGCAAGTTCATCTCCATATGCATCATTCATATTGGCATCATGGCCACAAGCATAGCAAGCATCATCAAAAAGGGATATTTCAAACGAATCAACGAGATCATAGCAATTATCATAGCATTCATCCTTCGGTAAGAATGAAGGGAAATTAAACAATGTATGAGTTGAAGAGTTACTCTCATTAGAAGGTGGGCACGGGTGATCAATCCGCTCTTCCTCCATTTATTGTTCGCTCTCCTCGTCATCTTTTTCATCCAATGACCACACAATATCATCAATTTCTTCTTCCATAGACTCATGCAAAATATTAGTCTCTTCTCAGACAGCAGAGATTTTCTCAATAAATATATCAATATCGAAATTGTATTTGTAATTATCATAGCAATATTTAAGGATGGCAAATTTTTCAGGTCTATAAACATCATCATCAAAAGCTTCATACATTGAAAACAAAGATTCAATTTCATAAGCACCCTTAAAAGCAACAAATTCTTCTATTCGTTCCACATCATAATAATCATATCTACCATTGGCATAAGAAGCCAAGGTTTCATTATCATTAAATTTGCATGAAAATGGAAGGTGTGGAGCATTCATCCTAGAGCAACAAGTAAAATCATATCTCAAGCATAAATCCCGAGCATACCAATGCAACATATAAATTTCATCCCATAAAAGTTTCCCTTTTTGTGTCAACTGATAATCCCTAAAGTATTCATGTTGATCCAATGTTACTCCCATTATCATGTTGAATGGGGTTTACTCAGGATTATAAAAGTAGTGCATAATATTTTCACATAATGAGCATCAAGGGTTTTAGGAGGTTCCTCATCTCCATGAGTAGCATGTACAACTAATGTTTTTGGTGTTTCGTGTTCCATATCCATAACTAAACATAGAGAACAACTTAGATTAGGAAATAAAAACTAAAGAGTGCTAAAGCAAACAAGCACACACGAGAATATTCACCCCACGTTGTTGCTCCCCGGCAACAGCGCCAAAAAAAGGTCTTGATAACCCACAAGTGTAGGGGATCGTTTTTAGCCTCTTTTGATAAATAAGAGTGTCGAACCCAACGAGGAGCTAAAGGCAGAACAAATATTCCCTCAAGTTCTATCGACCACCGATACAACTCTACGCACAATTAAAGTTTGCTTTACCTACAACAAGTATGAAACTATTTTGCAAGAATAAAACTATGACTACTTTGTGAGAATAAAACTACGAATAAATTGCAAGGTAATAAAAGTGGATAGCTTTTGTCAACAAGAAAGTCATTTGTCCCTAGGCAATCGATAACAACTACCGGTAATCATTCTTGCAACTTTATATGAGGGAGAGGCATGAGCTAACATACTTTCTCTACTTGGATCATATGCACTTATGATTGGAACTCTAGCAAGCATCCGAAACTACTAAAGATCATTAAGGTCGTGAAACCCAACCATAGCATTAAGTATCAAGTCCTCTTTACTCCCATACTCCATAACCCACTTATCCGTGTATAGGCTGCCGTCACCCCCGCAACACCGACAATAAGCAAACCATGAACATATTGCAACACCCTACGGAGGGCACCGTAGGACAGTACCATAAATAAAATATACAATCATACCAACCAAGATCACGATTAACCCACAGGACAAAACGGATCTACTCAAACATCATAGGATAACCATAGATCATTGGGAAATAATATATGGAGTTGAGCACCATGTTTAAGTCGAGATTACAGTGGGGGAAAGAGGTGTTACACCGCTGCATAGAGGGGGAGAAAGTTGGTGTAGACGGTAGCAAGATTGTTGATGTAGATCGCCGTCACGATCCTAGCCCCCGCGGCACTTCGGCACCACCGGGAGAGAGGGGGAGAGAGCCCCCCTCCTTCTTCTTCTTCTTCCTTGGCCTCCCCACTAGATGGGAGGAGAGTTCCCCCTCTGGTCATTCCTCTCCATGGCGGCGGAGGGGCGGGAGCCCCTCCGAGATTGGATCTCCCACTTTGTTCTCTTCCGTTTCGTGTTCCCCTGATCTGGCCGAAAACCGTTTCTTATATTCCGGGAGATCCGTAACGCCGATTGCGCTAAGATTTTAACACGATTTTTTCCGAATATAAGCTACCTTGCGTCCGAAGTAGAGCCCCAACCGACGTTCAAGGAGGGCACAAGCCACCACCACGCGCCAGGGGCCTCTGGCGCGCCCTGGTGTCTTGTGGGCTATGTGGGCCTCCGTTTGTGGTGATTCCAACTCCAAAATTACATATATTCCAAAATAATTCTCCATAAAATTTTATTGCATTTGGTCTTCGTTTGATATGGATTTTCTGCGATACAAAAAACATGTGAAAAATAGGAACTGTCACTGGGCACTGGATCAATAGGTTAGTCCAATAAATCATATAAAATGTTGCCAAAAGTATGTAAAACTTGTATAATATTGGCATGAAACAATCAAACATTATAGATACGACGGAGACGTATCAATTGCTTCTGCCCAGGTTCAGCCTCGAGACGGCGGTGCTTTGTCCCGAAAGCCTCCTTATGATTTTTTCCAGGTAAAAACCCTTCATATAGCAGAAGATGGACACCGGAGACCTGCCAGGGGGCCCGTAAGCCCTAGGGCGCGCCCCTAGGCTTGTGGCCACCTGGTGGGTCCCCTCTAGTATGTTCATTGCCCAAGAATTCTATTCCAAAATAATTCTCCATAAATTTTCAGGACTTTTGGAGTTGTGCAGAATAGTTCTCTCTGATTTGGTACTTTTCGGTCCAGAATTCCAGCTGCCGGCATTCTCTCTCTTTGTGTAAACCTTGTAAAATAAGAGAGAAAAGGCATAAGTATTGTACCATATTGTCTAATAACAGCCTATAATGCAATAAATATCAACATAAAAGCATGATGCAAAATGGCGTATCAACTCCCCCAAGCTTAGACCTCTCTTGTCCTCAAGCAGAAACCAAAATCGATAATCATGTCCACATGTTTAGAGATAGAGGTGTCGATAAAATAAAATAGGGACATAAAATAACCATTTACCTCAAGGGCAACGTCAGCAATAATAATTTATGAATATCTACATTGATTGGATATATATATATATATATATATATATATATATATCTGGATCTTCCCCAACATATACTGCTTGCCAAAAAGAAAAGGTATAAAAAGGAGAGGTGATGATCACCATGACTCTTGTATAAGGGTAGGAAGTAAACTAAAAGATAGGTCCTTCGTAGAGGGAAGCAAAGGTTGTCATGCGCCTTTACGGTTGGATGCACAAAATCTTAATGCAAAAGAACGTCACTTTATATCGCTGCTTGTGATGAAGAACTTTATTTTGCAATCCGTCGCTTTTATTTCTTCCATATCACATGTTCGTATAAAGCTTATTTTTTCTTACACTAAAAGATCATACATATTTAGAGAGCATTTTTATTGCTTGCATCGATGACGACTTACTTGAAGGATCTTACTCAATCCATAGGTAGGTATGGTGGACTCTCATGGCAAAACTGGGTTAAGGGATTTTGGAGGCACAAGTAGTATGTCTACTTGGTGCAAATGATTTGGCTAGCATAGGATGAGAAGCAAGCTCAACACGTATGAGGATCCATGACAATATAACTTCTATTCGAATATAAGGAAACATAACCCGTTATGTTGTCTTCCTTGTACAACATCAACCTTTGAGCATATAATATTTTAATGAGTGCTCACAATCATAAAATATGTCCAAGATAGTGTATTTATATGTGAGACCTCTCTTTCTTTATTACTTCCTATTAATTGCAACAATGACCAACACTATGTTTGTCAACTCACAACAAGTTTCATGCGACATACTTCTTATATGTGAAGTCATCACTTCCCATAAGATCATTATATAATCTTTTTATTTCTTTTATTCTTTATTTCTTTTTCTCAAGATCATAGCAAGAAATCAAAGCCCTCAACTCAAAACTAGTCTTTATTATATAACTCTCACACTCGATTACATAGAAGGAACACAAAGCAAAACTCAAAGCTAGATCATACTAAAAACTTTATTCTACTAAACCAAGATATAACCAAAAGGATTGAACTAAGAAAAATGATAAAAGTAAATATGTGATGGTGATATGATACCGGGGCACCTCCCCCAAGCTTGGCACAAGCCAAGGGGAGTGCCCATACCCATGTACTGAAGTCTCCTTCTTAGGAGGTGGTGGTGATGAGGTTTCTGTCAGCTTCGTAAAGCTACCCATTAGGTCCTGCAATTCTCGGAGTACACGTTGTTGCATATTTGCATTCTTCTGAATTTCCTCTAAATGATGTTTATTTTCAGGCCACCAAGAGCTTTTGCCTGCACCACTTTCACTTGGACGGGATATATCCCAATTGGAGGGTATATGCATACGAGGATTCTCCACTCCATAATTATGAACCAAATTATGAAAGTTGTTCCGATGTAACCTGTGTAAGGACCTCCTAGGGGAAGCCCTTCTCGTGTCTCTTGGCCTTCATGGATGATTGTAGTCCCTATGGCTTGATGCAGATTTGGAATAGTAGAGATGCCAGCTATAGTGCCTCTTTCTGAAGCCGGAGGCTGAACCTCAAGTGAATCTCCTACATCCTCCTCCATCGTGACTCCTTCGGCATCTTCCCTCCCGAGTTCCATCTGCATCAACCAATCATTGTGTTCCACATTTTTGGAGGAGGAAGAAGACATGATGCCTGGCCTTGAAAACTCTGGCAGAAAATAGCTTGAAACAAGAACCGAGGATATTGCCGTGGTGCGGCCCTCTCGATGAGAGGATCGTTGGTTATGACGATGGCTTCGATTTCCCCCTCCAGGAGGGAAGTTTCGCCCGCAGAATTGCTCCGCCGGAGCCCTAGATTGCTTCTGCCAGGTTCCGCCTCGAGACGGCAGTGCTTCGTCTTGAAAGCTTCCTTATCATTGTTTCCAGGTAACTTCATATAGTAGAAGATGGACACCGGAGACTGATACGTCTCCAACGTATCTACTTTTCCTAACGCTTTTCCTATTGTTTTGGACTCTAATTTGCATGATTTGAATGAAACTAACCCCGGACAGACGTTGTTTTCAGCAGAACTACCATGGTGTTGTTTTTGTGCAGAAATAAAAGTTCCCGGAATGGAACAAAACTTTGCGAGGATTTTTTATACAATAAATAAGAATTTCTGGAGCCAAGATCCACTGGAGGGGGGAACCTGGGTGGGCACAACCCACTAGGGCGCGCCCCCTCCAGGCGCGCCCAGGTGGGTTGTCCCCACCTGGTGGCCCCGCAGACCCTGAAACCGACGCTATAAAATCCTATTTTTCAGAAAAAAATCAGGGAGAAAGAATTATCGTGATCCACGAGATGGAGCCGCCGTTACCTCCTGTTCTTCATCGGGAGGCCAGATCTAGAGTCCGTTTGGGGCTCCGGAGAGGGGGATCTTCGTTCTTCGTCATCACCAACCCTTCTCCATCGCCAATTCCATGATGCTCCCCACCGGCAGTGAGTAATTCCTTCGTAGGCTCGCTGGTCAGTGAGGAGTTGGATGAGATTCATCATGTAATCGAGTTAGTTTTGTTAGGGCCTGATCCCTAGTATCCACTATGTTCTAAGATTGATGTTGCTATGACTTTGCCATGCTTAATGCTTGTCACTTTGGGCCTGGGTGCCATGAATTCAGATCTGAACCGTTTATGTGATCACCATGATATCCATGTTCTAGATCCGATCTTGCAAGTTATAGTCACCTACTACGTGTTATGATCCGGCAACCCCGGAGTGACAATAGTCGGGACCACTCCCGGTGATGACCGTAGTTTGAGGAGTTCATGTATTCACCGTGTGTTAATGCTTTGTTCCGGTTCTCTATTAAAAGGAGGCCTTAATATCCCTTAGTTTCCAATAGGATCCCGCTTCCACGGGAGGGTAGGACAAAAGATGTCATGCAAGTTCTTTCCATAAGCACGTATGACTATTTACGGAATACACGCCTACATTATATTGATGAACTGGAGCTAGTGCCGTATCGCCCTAGGTTATAACTGTCTCATGATGAATATCATCCAACAAGTCACTGATCCAATGCCTATGCATTTATCCTATATTGTTCTTGCTAAGTTATTACTGCTATTGTTACTGTTGCATTTGCTACAAAACTACTGCTATCACTATTACCGTTACCATTGCTACTATCACTATTATCAAAACTATCATACTACTTTGCTATTGATCACTTTGCTGCATATAATTAATCTCCAGGTGTGGTTGAATTGACAACTCGGATGCTAATACCTTCAAATATTCTTTGGCTCCCCTTGTGTCGAATCTATAAATTTGGGTTGAATACTCTACCCTCGAAAATTGTTGCGATCCCCTATACTTGTGGGTTACCAAGACCTTTTTCTGGCGCCGTTGCTGGGGAGCATAGCTATATTTGTTGAGACACTTGGGATTATTATCAATTTATCACTATGAAGAACCTGAAGGATGCTAAGACTAAGATTTTTCCCTCTAAGACGAGGGGGGTAAGGAACTGCCATCCAGTTCTGCTTTAGATTCACCTTCTGTTATAAGTAAACTTGCAACACCACCACATGCTATCAATTCTGATATGTCGCAAGTTATTGATGATGCTACTTCTGCTATGGATAATGCTTATGATGATGCTATTACCTTGCTTGATAATGATGATGTGCCACTTGGTTACTTTCTTGATGAACAAATTGCTAGAGTAATACAACATGATGTTGTTGAATCTGATGATGAGCTTGAAACTGAAACTCCTGAAACACCTGCTAGAACTAGCCTTCCTAGATATGAATTTCCTAAGGTACCGGAAGGTTATCTTATGAATGAGGAGACAACTTGAGATATTCTTGCTTGTAGGGATAGAGATGATCTAGAGAAATTATTATGCAAGTATAAAGAAAAATCTCTGAATGCTAGAATGAAATATGATCCTAAGTTTGCTACTTCACCGATATTTATTGATGATAAGGATTATGAATTCTCTGTCGATCCAGAGTTAATTACTTTGGTTGAATCTGATCCTTTCCCTGGTTATGAAACTAAAACTGTTGTGGCACATCTTACTAAGTTGAATGACATAGCCACCCTTTCTACTCATGATGAGAAGACTCGCTATTACTTTATTCTCAAATTATTTCCTTTCTCATTAAAGGGTGATGCCAAAGCCTGGTACAATACTCTTGCTCCTGGTTGTGTGCGTAGTCCCCAGGATATGATTTATTACTTCTCTGAAAAATATTTTCTTGCTCATAAGAAACAAGCTGCCTTACAGGAAATATTTAACTTCGTGCAAATTAAAGAAGAGAGTCTCCCACAAGCTTGGGGGAGGCTTTGCCAATTACTTAATGCTTTGCCTGATCATCCTCTTAAGAAAAATGAAATACTTGATATCTTCTATAATGGACTAACCGATGCTTCTAGGGACTTCCTAGATAGTTGTGCTGGTTGTGTTTTCAGGAACGAACTGTTGGACAAGCTGAAGAATTATTGAATAACATACTGAAAAATTACGATGATTGGACTATTCCTGAACCACTGCCTAAACCCACTCCGAAGATGAGGGGTATATTATATCTCAGTCCTGAAGATATGCAAGAGGCAAAGAAATCTATGAAGGAAAAAGGTATTAAAGCTGAGGATGTCAAAAATTTACCTCCTATTGAAGAAATACATGGGCTTAATACACCACCACCACCCAAGGTGTTAGAGGTAAATTCTCTAATGAAGTTCAATGATAATGACAATCCTCACAATATGCATCCTAGCCAATGCCTTTATGATTTTGAAAGCAACATTAGAAAACAAGATCACTTCAATGCAAATGTTATGAAACAATTGAATTACAATTCTTATATGATTGCTCGCTTGAGTGACTTGTTATTTAGAATCTCAAATGATGTTAGAGGTGTTGGAAAGCATGCTTATATGGTTCAAACTCAGTTAGAACAAGTTGCTAAATCTCAAAAAGAATTGATTGATGAAATGAATAATAATAAACATGAATTTGCTGTTAGAGTAGCAACTAGAGGAGGTAAAATGACTCAGGAACCACTTTATCCCGAGGGACACCCAAAAAGAATTGAACAAGATTCACAAAGAGTTAACACTGATGCACCTAGTCCTTCTAGAAAGAAAAATAAGAAGAAAATGATAGGACTTTGCATGCTTCTAGTGAACCTGAAATAGAAAAACCTCCTGATAATGATAATGAAACTTCTATCTCTGATGCTGAAACTCAGTCTGGTAATGAACACTTACCTTTTGATAATGAAAAAGATAATGATGAGGTTCATCAAGAGGCTCAACCAAATAATAAAGAACCAGACAATGATGTTGAGATAGAACCACCTGTTGATCTTGATAACCCACAACCTAAGAATAAAAGATATGATAAAAGAGACTTCATTGCTAGAAAACATGGTAAAGAAAGAGAACTGTGGGTTCAAAAACCTATGCCCTTTCCACCTAAGTTAACTAAAAAGAAAGATGAAGAAGAATTTGAACGCTTTGCTGAAATGCTGAGGCCAGTCTTTTTGCATACTCGCTTGACTGATATCTTGAAAATGCCTCCTTATGCAAAGTACATGAAAGACATCATAACTAATAAGAGAAAATACCAGAAGCTGAAATCTCCACAATGCTTGCTAATTATCTCTACTCCTAATGGATGAGTTGGTTGAATAGTGTCCACGGTTTATTTTTCGTCCCACCACTTTCGTCTGGGTTTTTTTCGTCCCATCCCCCACCACCCCCTCTCACTGGTTTATTTTTGCCCCACTTCCCACACAATGGAAAAAATCTGAACGGATCAGAACTTCCCATGCGGGGGCAAGTTATTTAGTAATGTCTTTATGTGAAAGAATCAATCAAAATCAAACTCTAAAAATCAAATCTAAATTAATTAATCTTACCATAAATCGCTCGATCACATAAATTAATCTTTTCATACGTCACGAAAATTATAGTTAACATTATCAGATGTCGCCCAATCTCTACTTCCAATAGAGTAGTTGGTAGTCTCCGTTCCTGGTTTTTTTATCCCGCCTCCCAATTTCGTCTGGTTTTTGGGTCTCCCTCTGTCCTTTTTTTGGTTCACCACGCACTTGTAACGAAAAAACCCATACAAAGCCGCTCCCCTCATGTGTGGCCCCATCAGATTGGTTAACATAAATCACAATCAATCAAGCATTGATGGAATATTTCCTTGCATTGATTGGATTTTTCCTTTCTTATCATCAATCACTGGTGCACGTCGGTCCTAAACAAACGGTTGTTAACCCCTTTCCGCGACGGCATTTGGAACCGTCGCCATGTGAGTGTGGGCGATAGGGGGGTCCTTCCCACACGACCCAGAAACCGCCGGGGATAGGGAGCCTTGATACATTAAGTTGTCCCTCTATAACCGTTTTCGTTATCTCGAATATCCCAAACGCTTCATCCTTGCTACTCGTTTGTGCTCGCATTGCCATCGCAGTAGGAGTTTTGTGGTTTTGCCTAAAACCAGGCAGATTCCAGGCACGGGAGTTTTCCAGGCAGATTCTAGGCACGGGAGTTTTATGATGCCTGGCACATCACAAACAGTTCATGATTATAAACCGTGTACGATAGGTAGACAATCACACACATTTAGTTTTCCTACACCGTATCTGATAGTGTCTGACATCACACACGCTTTGCAAACGGCAACTATGTGCATGCTTGCACATGTTTCCTCTCTGTGAACCGTCACGGATTATGGTGTATATCGCAAAAGTTTGTGTTTTACCAACCATGTGTGCCGTAATGACCTGCACCACGTAATTCCTCCCTAATTTAATTGCTGCTATTTAAAATTGTACCTAATTTAAACTTGAAAGTAGGGTATAGCTTTATTCGTATCCATCAGGTTCAAACAACCAATGCATTATTCGATTCGTAGGTACATATGTTTAAGAATTACATAAGCACCAAATAAAGAATGATGTGCCAGGGTGCTATACTTGTACTATTACAGATGGTAAAGAAAGAGGCGACAGACATTCCAGTTGCTGAACAAGGTGAAGCGGAATGGCCCTATTGTGCTCTCCTGGATGCAGAAGGCATGCAAGACTCTAGTCCAACCCCTTGTGACGGCCGGCCGCCAATCATGTAGTTTGAGAGGTAATCTTGAGTAAACTGCTTCAGGATCCACTGCAAAAGAAAAAAGATTCAGATATTGTCATCTAACACAACTCATTACGGGCAGTAAAAAGAAGGCTACAGGGTTCTTACTTACCATCCTGCAGTTCACTGTTGTCTTGCATAAAGTGTAAACAAATAGTTCGATTGACATCTTTTGACCCATTTTAGTAACAATCTTTATCAGTTTCCTCACTTGATGCTGGTTCATGAATATCTCATTGCTCCATACACAGAAAGGGTCGAAGTGTGGATCTTTGGCAATGATATATGTACCTAAAAGCACCAAGTTAATATTAGAAGCTAAACAACAATTGAAAAATGATGTAGTACAACACTCCATCCATCCCATTATATAAGATTTTATTACATGTATATCTAGACATCATCAGAACATTAAGGTAACACTCTTCCTTGTTGCTATGTAGCCTGGGATTGCATATTT
This sequence comes from Triticum aestivum, assembly GCF_018294505.1. Classification (NCBI taxonomy): domain Eukaryota; kingdom Viridiplantae; phylum Streptophyta; class Magnoliopsida; order Poales; family Poaceae; genus Triticum; species Triticum aestivum. Next base: position 389,980,108 of record NC_057805.1, read on the forward strand.
AGTCATTCAGTACAATGCATGTTGCTAAACAACAATTGAAAAACGAAAAGGCATGTTAACTGCAATATCCTTAACAGCAACCAAATATCGTAATTCATAGTGGTATTGTTGAAACTGTTATTGATGAAATTGAACTGCACGGCAAATAGTTGCACATATAGAGCATCACATTGTGAAGAACTGAAATAAACAGGTCATAAGGACATCTCTAGGCGATCCTTAAAAAGTTAAAGGACTAAAACCCTTAGCGGATATATATATATATATATATATATATATATATATATATACTCCAGCAATTTTTGGCCTTTTCTAGTCGATCCCCTAAACTTAAGGCTGTAAACTTCAATTTGATCAAGTTCAAAGCAGGTTCAACCGAAAGTAGCATGCATTCAAACATAAACATAGATAGTTTTGCATAAACGAACATAAAACATAAATCTAAACTAAGCTAAACTACTTTCGGTCGAAGTAGAGGTCGAGCCAATCCTTCCTCTTCATGTACGGTGTACCGCGTGCCGGGTCCGGGCCAGTACCGTCATCGGGGTCGTTGGGGAAGGCACTCCTCCACTCGTCGACTTCGATCTCCTCGTCCTCGGGGCCCACCTTGACGCCCTCCGCGCCGCTATCGCCGCCGCCTTCAGCTTCATCATCGGAGGAGAGCGTGATAACCTCGCCGCCCTCTGCACCGCCGTCCTCGCCGCCTTTGACCTCGTCATCGGAGGAGAGCGCGATAACCTCGCTGCCCTCCGCGCCGGCAAAGATCGCCCGCTCCGCCTCCATGGGCTCTGGGTGCTGCCGGCGGAGCTCTTGCATGTAGGCCTCGAGGCGCTCCCACGCCTCGTGGTCCTCTCGCGGCATAGCCGAGCTCACCACCCCTAGCTCCGGCGGAACGAGGTCGACCGGACGTGTGCCAAAGGGTAAATTGAGCCTAGCCACCGCACCGTGGTAGCGAACCTGCCAGCGGTCGTACTCCATTGCTGCGAGCTCGGCCGTGTGGAAGCTACCGAGCCACCAGCGGGTGTGGGTCTCTCGATCTGTAATCTCGGCGACCCATGTCCCCCACTGCCGCTGCCAGACCCCGAGGTAGGACTTCGTCGGCTGCCGGGTCTAAGGGAGGACGGGGAAGTCCTCGAACCGGCGTAGGGGCGCGGTGGCGGGCGGATCGAGGGACCGGCGACGGCGGATCGGGCTCGCGGAGGATGACGGGGACACCTCGGCGGCCACCACGCTGGCGTCGGGCGAAAAGGCCGCGATAAACCTCTTTTTCGCCATTGGCTCCTCGAGCTCCCCGGCACACAGGCAGAGGTTGAGGATGGAGGCGCCGGCGATGGCGGCGACCTACCAATGGTTTCGAGGGTTGTGTGTGTCTGTGTGAGCGGAGGTTTTGGGGTGTGTGTGCAGGGGGGATGGGGGCAAGGTTGTGTTTGAGGAAATACTGCGGCAACTGAAAATTTTACTAGGCGGGGGTAACAAGGCGGGGCCACTGAAAATTTGGATCAAGGGAGAGCAGATATTTTTGAGATTGCGAGGGATGTAGAGGCGGGAGTAAAATGCTGGGGTTACTGAAAATTTGAATCAAGGGACAGAAGCAGAGCGGGAGTAACAGACATCGCACACAGTCCACACATACTAATCGTGTGCTATCAAACATTAAAACCTTCCAAGCGGTAGATATTTTCGAGATTACGAGGCAGTAATATTTTCGAGATTGCGAGGGATGCAGGCGGGAGTTTTTGGGGAGCGAGCTAGTGTGCTTGACACGCCGGCTGTGGACTGTAGCCGACGCACCTTCTCGTGTAAGCCATAGGCGTACTATACACCGGCGGTGCTCCAAGATATTTTGTACTATATCTCACACGGTTGGTGATAATAAACTGTGTGGGATCTACTTGATTTGAATTACAAAATGGGGTCACAGCAGCAATGGACGCTGTTTGAATTGCTAGACCTTTTATCTGCAGTGAACATGCAACTATATGTGTGTTGTAAAAGAATTGGAATTATTCAGGGTTCGTTTGGACATTTTATTCATTAAACTGGTTTTCTAGCCATTTCAGGTGCACAATTCAAAATTAAACTACATGCACATGCTCCGGTGCATAGAAATTGGTTGAAAAATCAAATCTATGTCCTTCAATGCATGCTTAGGTCCCATGCAAAAATAGGAATGAATTTTTCAGGGTTCGTTTGGCCTTTTTTATACATTAACTGGGTTTTCTAGGCATTTTATGTGCATATTTCAAATTTGAACTACAAGCACATGCTCCAATGCACCAAAGTTGGTTGAAAGTGCGTCCTTGGGTGAATTTCTAGGTCCCATGCAAGAGATGGGAATGAATTTCAAACACCAGGGCACTGTTGATTGCCGGCAAAACATTGAGATACCTGGTTTTTAAATTCTAGTAAATCCAAAACTCGTCTAAAATTCATGAAACTTGGCATGCTATCATGGAGCGGCATCAACATGCCGTGGTGAAAATTTTGTCCCGTTTGGGGCAGGTTTGGGTATAAGCTTCTCACAAACCAGAGCTTCTCACAACAAGCATGATGGTCTCGGTAGGGAACATACCACCTTTGGGGACGGGACGATATCCGTTGCCTCTTATTGCTTTCAAAAAATTTCTAGTGTCAACATAGAACAACAGGAGTGTTGTGTTCAATCTTGGAATTTTTCAGGGTTCGTTTGGCCTTTTTATGCATTAACTGGGTCTTCTAGGCATTTTATGTGCATAATTCAAATTTGCACTACAAGCACATGCTCCAATGCACTAAAGTTGGTTGAAAAATCACATGTGTGTCCTTGGGTGAATTTCTAGGTCACATGCAAGAGATGGGAATGAAATTCAAACACCAGGGCACTGTTGTTTGCCGGCAAAACGTTGAGATGCCTGGATTTTAAATTCTAGTAAATCCAAAACTCGTCTGAAATTCAAGAAACTTGGCATGCTATCATGGAGTGGCATCAACATGCCGTGGTAAAAAATTTGTCCCATTTGGGGCAGGTTCGGGTACAAGCTTCTCACAAACGAGAGCTTCTCACAACAAGCATGATGGTTTCGATAGGGAACATCCCACCTTTGGGGACGAAACGATATCCATTGCCTCTTATTTCTTTAAAAAAAATCTCGTCTCAACATAGAACAACAGGAGTGTTGTGTCAATTTTTGTGATTTTTCGGGGTTTGATTGGACATTTTTATGCATTAACTGAGTTTTTAATGCATTTATGTGCATAATTCAAATTTGAACTACATGCACATGCTCTAGTGCACATAAATTGGTTGAAAAATCAAATATGTGTCCTTGGGTGCATGCTTAGGTCCCATGCAAGAAATGGGAATGAATTTCAAACACCAGGGCACCGTTGATTGCCAGCAAAACATTGAGATGCCTTGTTTTTAAATTCTAGTAAATCCAAAACTCGTCTGAAATTCATGAAACTTGGCATGCTATCAGGGAGTGGCATCAACATGCCGTGGTAAAAAAATTTGTCCCATTTGGGGCAGGTTTGGGTATATGCTTCTCACAAACCAGAGCTTCTCACAACAAGTCTGATGGTTTCGGTAGGGAACGTACGTCCCACCTTTGGGGATGAAACGATATCCATTGCCTCTTATTGCTTTCAAAAAAATTCTCGTGTCAACATAGAACAACAGGAATGTTGTGTTAATTTATGGGATTTTTCGGGGTTCGTTTGGATATTTTGATGCATTAACTGAGTTTTCAATGCATTTATGTGCATAATTCAAATTTGAACTACGTACATGCACATGCTCCAGTGCATATAATTGGTTGAAAAATCAAATCTGTGTCCTTCGGTGCATGCTTAGGTCCTATGCAAGAAATGGGAATGAATTTTTCGGGGTTTGTTTGGCCTTTTTGATACATTAACTGGGTTTTCTAGGCATTTTATGTGCATAATTCAAATTTGAACTACGAGCACATGCTCCAATGCACCAAAGTTGGTTGAAAAATCACATGTGTGTCCTTGGGTGCATGCTTAGGTCCCATGCAAGAGACGAGAATGAATTTCAAACACCAGGGGCACTGTTGATTGCCGGCAAAACATTGAGATACATGGTTTTTAAATTCTAGTAAATCCAAAACTCGTCTGAAATTCATGAAACTTGGCATGCTATCATGGAGCGGCATCAACATGTCGTGGTGAAAATTTTGTCCCATTTGGGGCAGGTTTGGGTATAAGCTTCTCACAACAAGCATGATGGTTTTGATAGGGAACGTACCACCTTTGGGGACGGGACGATATCCGTTGCCTCTTATTGCTTTCAAATTTTTCTAGTGTCAACATAGAACAACAGGAGTGTTGTATTTAATCTTGGAATTTTTCAGGGTTCGTTTGGCCTTTTTTATACATTAATTGGGTTTTCTAGGCATTTTATGTGCATCATTCAAATTTGAACTACAAGCACATGCTCCAATGCACTAAAGTTGGTTGAAAAATCACATGTGTGTCCTTGGGTGAATTTCTAGGTCCCATGCAAGAGATGGGAATGAAATTCAAACACCAGGGCACTGTTGATTGCCGGCAAAATGTTGAGATGCCTGGTTTTTTAATTCTAGTAAATCCAAAACTCGTCTGAAATTCATGAAACTTGGCATGCTATCATGCAGCAGCATCAACATGCCATGGTAAAAAAGTTGTCCCATTTGGGGCAGGTTCAGGTATAAGCTTCTCACAAACCAGAGCTTCTCACAACAAGCATGATGGTTTCGATAGGGAACGTCCCACCTTTGGGGACGAAACGATATCCATTGCCTCTTATTGCTTTCAAATTTTTTTCTCGTGTCAACATAGAACAACAGGATTGTTGTGTCAATTTTTGTGATTTTTCGGGGTTCGTTTGGACATTTTTATGCATTAATTGAGTTTTCAATGCATTTATGTGCATAATTCAAATTTGAACTACATGTACATGCTCTAGTGCATATAAATTGGTTGAAAAATCTAATCTGTGTCCTTGGGTGCATGCTTAGGTCCCATGCAAGAAATGGGAATGAATTTCAAACACCAGGGCACCGTTGATTGCCGGCAAAACATTGAGATGCCTGGTTTTTAAATTCTAGTAAATCTAAAACTCGTCTGAAATTCATGAAACTTGGCATGCTATCATGGAGCGGCATCAACATTCCGTGGTAAATTTTTGTCCCATTTGGGGTAGGTTTGGGTATACGCTTCTCACAAACCAGAGCTTCTCACAACAAGCCTGATGGTTTCGGTAGGGAACGTCCCACCTTTGGGGACGAAACGATATCCATTGCCTCTTATTGCGTTCAAAAAAATTCTCGTGTCAACATAGAACAACAGGAGTGTTATGTCAATTTTTGGGATTTTTCGGGGTTCGTTTGGACATTTTTATGCATTAACTGAGTTTTCAATGCATTTATGTGCATAATTCAAATTTGAACTACATGCACAGGCTCTAGTGCATATAAATTGGTTGAAAAATCAAATCTGTGTCCTTGGGTGCATGCTTAGGTCCCATGCAAGAAATGGGAATGAATTTCAAACACCAGGGCACCGTTGATTGCCTGCAAAACATTAAGATGCCTGGTTTTTAAATTCTAGTAAATCTAAAAGTCGTCTGAAATTCATGAAACTTGGCATGCTATCATGGAATGGCACCCGACATGCTGTGGCATTTTTCGTGTCCATTTTGAGAGAAGGCGCACTCGAATAATGACAGCCAACAAAGGCATTTTGAAAAAATAGCTGCCACTTTAATAGCTCAAACGTTGGTATAATTCAAACCGTGTGCGTTCTGTTAACCATTCACATGACGCCACGTGTCTTGGTTTTAATGGCTGTAGGAGGTGCCATGCGGACAGCTGCTTGACCTTGACTGAACGGGAGGCGTTTGAATGCAGTGTGGTGCGTAGGCTGACTGAGAGGCGTGCAAGCTATCCTCCAATGCGCAGGATAACTTGGAAGCGTGCGAGCTGTACGCTGCACAGGCTCATTGGGAAGCAAGCCCTTTGACTTCCATGGCCGCCCGCCTTCCTCTCCATTAATGGCGCCCGAGCCGCTGTTTAATACGGGCGGCCTTACTGTTCGCCTCCCATTCCCCTCCCTCTCGCAGACCTCCACCAACGCCATGGCGCAGAATGATCATCTGCCACTAGTCTTCAAGTTTGGTGAAGTCGACTCCGAGCCAGAGGAGATAGAAAATAAGGAGCAATGGGGCCTCATGGACATGGCCCAGAACAAGCTGGCCGTGGCGGTTGCTGCCCCTGCTCCCGTCCCTGCTCCCATCCCCGCGCCCGCGCCAGCGACCATTCCCGTAGCATTGACGGGCTGGTCGCCGAGCACTATCGCAGAGCTGGAAGCCACGGGCTTCAGCGAGGTCTCCGCGGACCTGCGCGAGCTGGTGTACATGCCAGTGCCCGTGCCCGTGCGCGCCCCTCCACCCACCGTGGCGCCGGCCCCCTGCGTTTCGCTGCACCCGCCGCGCCCGTGCCCCTGCCCGTGCGCGCCCCTCCACCCACCACGGCGCCGGTCCCCGTGCGTTTGGCTGCACCTGCCGCGCCCATGCCCATGCCCGTGCGCGCGCCCCCCTCAGCGGCATGGGACGCTGTCGTCGACCGCTACCTCTCAGCGGCGCCAGTTGTCGTCCTCCCGCGCCCCGCTCGTCGATCGCGCGATGACATGATGTTTGATTTACATGTGAAGAACATTTTGTGCTGCCTTGAAGACTTCAACAACGGCATCCCGGAGGACGACAACGACGGCGTGGCACGCCACCTCCGCCGCCGCCGGAAATATTTTTTTGGGGTTTAATATTGTATCTCAAATTCTCGATCATATGAATATAAATTCGCAGTGTGACTGAATGAAAGATATGATTTGAACGAACTTGTGTTTCTCTCTCTTAATGTACAGACTTATCAAACAATTTTCTTTTGAAAAAAACGTCAATGTTTTTTAAATATAAAACACTCATCGCAAACGTTTTAGTTAGAACACCCGTTTGCAAACCGACAGCTTCCCCAGGAAGCCAAGGGAAAATGTGCTGAGCAGGATTTCTGCATCCCTTCAATGCAAACAGTTGTTTTGCATGACCCGTGTGCAACCACGTACAAACAATTGGGTAAGATTTGCATATATGTCATTTTGGGTATGTTGCCATTTGTCAAACTGGAAAGATTGACATTTGTTTATCTAGTAACATTGCCATTTGTCAACCTTGTAACACTATGATTTGTCAAAATATGCAGCTAAAAATCACTAGCACTATCTAACTGTTGCAACTAAAATCACTAGCACTGTTCATATGGACACCACTAGCAGGCGTGAGTTGATGGACGCATATGCAAATGTACCATTGATTACATACAACAAGTCATCAACCCACAACGACAACGAGGATACACGTTGGATTATAGATCATTTCCAACAAAACATTCTAGTAAAGTTTTTCTCACACAAAAAATAACAAAGCAATGAAATGAACTTCAGCTCAACCACTCGTCGGCGTTGGAAACGCTTGCTTTGTACCAGAAGTGATTCTCTGGGAAGGGCCAGCTACTGTCAATCTCGAGACCAACGCAGGACTGATCATCCAGGCTGAAGCGGCCTATGTCAGGACCCATATTGGGATGGTAGGAAAGCATAGCAATGTCCTAGGTATAGATACAGTTGCTTCTCATAAATGGTAGTAACGTTGTGTCAACGGCAGCTGGATCACCTTCCATCATCATTGGATAGTTTTGTCCAAGGAAGAGCGAGTTTCCTCCAAGACTTTTAATACTGAACCAGGGAGAAGGTGTTGGCGCTAGTACACTCGTATCCATCCTGAATACCCTGCAACGGATGTTGGAATAGGTCCAGAGAGTGTGACCATGTGAGACAACACCTGCTTCCTTAGTAACATCAGCAGTGCTCTGTATACAGACAAGAAGAGGTGATCCATCGGAATAAGTTGCCAGGCGCCACTGAGTATATGGGTCCTGCTCATCCTCATGCTCGTGGTCATCAGCATCGTCATCTCCCCCTTGGTTATAAAAATTTTCAAGTATAGGTGGTGGAATGTTCACAGGACCTTGGAAACACAAGAAGGTTAATTCGTAAAGGGAAAGTAGCTAACCCGCATGCCTGTGGATAAAAAAATTATAATTACGGTGGAAGACAAACGTACCGAAAGCATCAGGATTCCATGAAAAAATAGTGCCACGAGTGGTGGCAGCAAACACAAGACCCTCGTATTGAATTGCATCACAGTACTCATTCGTGTACATAAATTGATTTTTGAGCAATATCCATTGAGGCGTGGAAGTAAGGACGGCAAGAAGCTTGTCGAAGATAGCAACAACTTCATAGTTCGTGTAATCCCAAGAGCGGTTGGGAACTCAACAAATTGCTATCTTCCGTAGACGACAGTCACCATGATCATATTTGAACTCACGTAGAATACCGGTGTACTCAACCTCTGGGCAGTCGTCTGAGATTTTTGGAAGTGGAACCCGGTGACGAGTGTACACATTCACAAGTTCCCACTCACAGTTGTACCCAATATAAACAACCCAATCTCCATTTGCGCCTGCCCAAGCCTTGCTCTCAAGCGATGGCATCTTAACATCATACGTATCATTGTCAAGCGGCATCAATTTGCACAAGGCGAGGCTTCCCTCGTCCCCACGCCAGTCAGCAGGGTCACGGTGAAGAAGATAGGGGAGACCAAACCGCTCCTGGACCCTTGGGTTCCTTGTAATCATGTTATTAGTTGAGTCGAGAATGGTCTTGAACGAACCTGCCATGCTAGCCGAGGTGATGACGTGGACGGTTGCCATGGTACACGAAGAGGCGCCTGGGGAGCAAACGGTTGCCACAGAGGTCACACACTAACGACAAGGTCCGAGTGAACCGCATGCATATATCGCACACACCTTGATCTGGCTGACCGTTCCTTTTGTGTTGCCTAATGACAAACAGTTCATCCGAGTGAACCGTATGTTGTATATTGCACACACCTTCATCTGGCTGCCCGTTTTTTTTGTGTTGCCTAATCACAAACAGTTCATCCGATTGAACCGTATGCTGTGTATCGCACATGCCTTCATCTGGCTGCCCGTTTCTTTTGTTCCTCCTCATTGCAAACAGTTAATTGAACTGAACCGTATGCCCTTCATCGCACACGCAACTAAAATCTAAACCGTGTTTGATGCATCCGTCATCGCGAATATTTTATACATTTTTGACAGTTTTCATACACCACCGTTTGCGATTATTGCATCGCACACAGTTTCTTGAAGGGTCTCTGATCGTAGTGTCGCGTTAGTAGCATCCTGCAGTAGTGAATTATACATAAAAAAATACGGCATGCGAGGATCGTGGGCACATGTCCTACAAATCTGTAAATGCCTATAAAATATAAATCACAATCAATCAAGCATTGATGGGATATTTCCTTGTACTGATGGGATTTTTTTCTTTCTTATAATCAATCATGCACGTCAAGAAAAAAGGTACAGTGCGCGGGGATCGTGGCCACATGCCCTACAAATCCGAAAATGCCTATGAAATTGATGGATCCCGCTTCACTCCTCCTCCACCATCCCATCGACTAGGTCTGAATCGAGCCACCTACATCACGGATGTGTGCGTCTACCTGTGCTTGGCGCTTCTTCCTCATCTTCTGTCTGAGCAGATGGCGACGGCGGCGGCCATGTCCTCCTCGTTGCCTTCCCGAGGGCGTAGGGCCACCTCGACCCGATGCATCACCACGAGCCACTGTCCCGCCCCCGTCACCCCCTTGTCCGACACCCTCGAGCTGCTCTTTCTCCGAGTCCACGGCGGGGACGCCCGTACATGTGCGTGTGCTCGTGTACGACTAGCACCTCCCGTAGGCGGGCTGCGTGGCACGCGCCGCCGGCGTGCCGACGGCCGCACTCTTCTCGCAGCCCTGTTCGGTGGATATCATCTACAGGGAGGTCTACGCGGACAGCGTCGGCCCGCCGGTCATGGAAGGGGGCGTGCAGCGGGGCCTGCTGAGCGATGGATGTGCCGTCGCTTGTGGCAGCGCCGGAGTCGTACCGGTTGTTCATGGACGTAGTGGTGGGAGGGCCCGTTCGAAGGGTTGGTGGACGCCGCCGACGTCTTCATCAACTCGTTCCATGAACTCAAGATCAAGGTGAGGTACCTTGTCCGTGCCCCCCCCCCCCCCCCCCCCCCCCCCAACCTGTTTGTTTTTACCAAGTGAAAGATGGATCAAAGCCCAGGTGGAGAGACATGAATGTTCAATTCGAAGATGAAAGATCGCCTTATTTATCTAAGCCCCTTTTTTGTTCTGCATAAACTCAGTTATGATTGACTTTACCATTGCTGCTCACTTCGACATTTGCTGTAATTAACTGTCTTCCTCCCAATATGATTTTATAGCTAGCTTTTCTGTTCCCTTGTAAATCTGCAACAGAGGGAGTTCAGTTCAGATTGTTTCAATTCTCACCAGTAATAAAACAGTCTTTCTTTTTGCTCGTGGTTGCAGAAAGTCGATCTGTTGGAGGCACACATGGGAACAATGTGATTGCTGAACTAATTGAAGATCATGTATGTTGGTCTTCCATATGTCATATGAAATTTCAGAAGCCAATTGTTTTCCCTTCAGGCACCAACAGAGCTATGAATTGTTTTGTATTCAGATGACATAAGGAGTCCTGAATCTCGTATATTTTGTTTATCAAGAGATGAAAATTGGTGCTCTTATGACCTCTGCTGGAATCAACATTGGTCTCTATACTTTTTGTATCATTCTATTCCAAATGTTAAGGTCTATTTTGAGTAAGGTGTCACCTTTTTGTTTTTTTTTCTGATGACTCTTCATTACATTTTTCATACGGTTGGCAGAGTGCTCACAAGTCCTTTGCGGTAGGGTTTATGGCTAAGTAAGTTTGCCTCTAATCAGTTCATATAATTTGATTTCTCTACACAAATTTATGTCACGCTTTAACTTTTATACATTATGTTAACGTTCCCAGGATACGAATGGTGTGAAAATGGTTTATATGAAGCACTGATTAATTTAGTAATACGGATAATGGAATATTTCATGGGAAGCAAGAGATGTGAGGAGGTGCATCTGTAGTCATCGTTTGCAAGAGATAAGCCAATGTTTTTGGGTCTGAAGCAACGCACAGACATTTAGTTCTCACCATACGATTATTATCAGGGAAACACCTTAAATAGGCGATCTGGTCTGGGAAATCCGTGGCTTTGCCCTTGTCGATCTGGTCTGGTCTGGTCTTGTATATATGGATGAATGAATGTGCAACAAGCATATTTGCATTAGTAACTCATCTCGGTGATCTATCTACTATCTAGAATAGTTGTTTTTTTAATGTCGAACCCAACCATGAATGTTGATTAAGCTTGTTGACTTTATTCTACAGGAAGATTTAGCTCCTCTTAATTTGATTATTCAAGATAATTTTCACCGTGCTTCCCCTGGTTGTGAACCTTGATAACATGCTTCACTTGGGGTAACCGTGTTATATGATTTACTTATTATTGAAGGGGTTTATATGGATGGGAATCAGATGAGTTGTATGTGTAGGATAATAGATCAGCAGCAATCAGGCAGCACAGTCAGTGATGCAGGATGATCCATTTTTTTCTAATTTATAAACTTTGGATTAATTGTGTATTCTGCTATTTTATAAAAAAATGTGAGAAGTGGGAGAGAATCTACACCTGTGCTAATGTAAAATTTACTTATGTAGCTGCAGTTTTTTTTAAATCCTACTGTTTATCCTTTTTGGTTGAAAATTGTTTACTAATTATGACATTGTTTTTATTTCTTCCAGATTTGGTATACTATATATTCTTGGATTGAGGGAACTGTCTAACAAGGTGAAAGAGCTAATAGTTGCAGTTTACACCAATCCAATTTGTTTTATTTTAGTGTTGGACATGGTCCATGATGTTTGGGACACTTGCATTGTTGCTGCTTGATCCTATCAAGAGGTTCGATCCTATAATGAATAATGCAGCCAGTTTGGATGTTTGGATGCAAAGCTTTTGAACTGGGTGTTTTTTTTGACAGAAAGACTGTAAGGGAACCCCCTACAGTATAATTGGTGTAACAAACCTAAATTGCAAGTACCGTGCCTTGAACCTGGGTGGGTGGGAAGGCATCAGCCCCTTCCCACCACTAGGCTATGCCTTAGTCTGCCTTTTGAATTGGATGTTGTATAAGTATTTCAGAAAAATATGACTTGCATGGATTGGAGAAAATATTTTGTTTGTATTTGTTGTCTTATAGGCTAGCTAGCTAGCAACTAGCTTTTTGCTATCTACTATTTGCCCATAGCAACCAACCCACCATACTGAGTTTTACTCCAGTTAGCTTTAAATTTGTTATTTCTACTGAATTTTACATACTAATCCTACGTGCACCTGAATATTTTTGCAGAGATGTATTATGATAACTATATCAAAACTCAATAGTTTATAACTTGTTCTTTCAAACATAACTTGAAAATCTGAATCTACAGGAGCAAGCCTTAGATGAGTGTATATGTTAGTTTGGTAGCTATTGGAAACAACAATCTTCCAAATTCTGGGATGCTCTACAAAACATACTATCTGCTTTGTTGCTAAACCAAACAAAAGCATGATATAATTTGGAATCTTGTTTTTCTTGGCGTCACACATGCGGAAGAAGATGAGAATCGTAAAAAATGATCGTATTTCTTGGGTTAGCTCTAAGATGCTCTTCGGCTGTCTTTTCTCAAAAAGAAAAGTTTAATGATGTATAAAAATCTGACTTTCGTGTATCTATTTGATGATCTATCCGACAGAAGACCCCGCCTTGTTCTTAATTACTACTACCCAAATTGTCGATCTATGTTTCTTATCATAATTTTGTTTGTTTCTTACTGTGAGGAAGAGTGTCACATAGCTAGGGCATTTGTTGTGTCAATGGTTGTTACATATAATCTGAGGATTACCACATGACAACTTTGTGATGGCATGGTGTTATTTTGTTTTCTGGATAGGCAAGAAGAGTCCAACTGGCAAAGCATGATATGAGGATGTTTCTACAATACTCTTCCTCTACTATGAGTTTATAATACATATGAAATAAATGTATACATTTTTCTATTCTAGCACCTACATTTTTATTTATTGATGCTCTTTTGATTATTTTTGGATGTTCTATCCTCTTTGCAGTCATGAAACTGTAAGACATATGCATTTTAAGCCGTATTTGCATTGCTTTTCTTTCATTCAATGGTAATAGTGTCGTGGAATTGTCACGGCAGATGTCCTCGAGCTAGGACTTAGTCGTGGAGCCATCGCAACTAGAAAGCTTGAATGGGTTGTGCGGGACAAGGAACACGAGGGTTTATACTGGTTCGGCCCCTTACGGTGAAGGTAAAAGCCTACGTCCAGTTTGAGGTGATATTGATTAGGGTTACGATTACCGGGGAGCTAAACAGCTATGCCCGGCTCTCGATCAGATTTCTCTCTCTCCAAACCGCTGCCGGGTCGTCCCTTTATATAGGGAGGCTAACGCCCAGCAGCCCTCAGAGTCCCGGCCGGCTTATAAGAGTGTCCGGCTCGGACTCTAAACTATACTTGCCTTACACTACAAGTTCTACTATAATAATGATTATAACTACGGGCTTTAAGCCATATCCGGGTCTCAGCCCATCTCTGGCCCATCGTCTTCAAACTTGGCTCCGGGCTTCTGGTAATGACCACGCGAGTAACCCGGCCCCTCCTGGCGGGTGACTCTAAGGTCTATATCCTCAACATTAGGCCCCAGATTGATTTGAGCCGGCTCACGTCAATCTTCCACTCTTCCGACAGAAAAAATCTCCGGCTTACTATTCACATGAAGGCCATAACCCGGAGTGACGTCATCCTCTGGACTCCGGATAATCCGCCGTGACGTCATCCTCCATTAAGTCCGTTTTTTACTCCGCCAGATCCGCAACGGATCTTTGCTTTTACTGTCATTCCGAAAATCGAGGCGTCGTGGGGGGGAGATAACCACGCCGTGGTCTCCTTAAATCTCGCGCCCACTTATGACCTTGCCTTATAAATAGGCCGGCCCGACGGGCTCTTTTCACGCTCTCTTCTTCCTCCTCGCGCCGTCGTTCCTCTGCCCGAGCTCTGCTACTGCCGCCGCCGTCGCGCCCCTGGTCTTCATCAACTTGGCCGCTGCATCACCCTGATCAGACCAGATAAACGGCGGCGACTTCCGCTCTTCTCCGACTCCGGTGAGTCTCTTCTGCCCTGTCAGATAGATCTACCGTAGGGTTCGTCTGTGTTCTTCGCGTTCATCGCCATTGCCACAAGCCTCGGTAGTTCTCGTAGTCACTGCACTTGTTTGGTCTTTTAGCCTTGTATACAACTAGTGCGGTAGTTGTTTAGGCCTCATTTCCAGCGCCTGTAGATCTCTTTCCACTGTATATATGCTTCGTTCGAGCTCAAGAACATCCGCTCGTCTGTTTCTAGGTCTAGAAAATTTTCATTTCACCCGACCATTTTGATCCAAAAAAGTTACTGCAAGATGTGAAACCTGTTTTACCACACTTAGTAAAAACTGCAACCATTGAATCTCGGCGGCTTACGATTCCGGGTTAAAGAGACCACACGCTGTAGAATCCTCCGGTTTAAAGAAAACCATGCATCGTAGATTCCTCCGGCTTAACTGTGATGAGGCCGTAGACAATCAATTTATTCTGAACGCCCCTGCGGCTTAAGCAACCCACTGTACCTGAATATATACCATTAGTACCCTTCATAAGCCGCCACCGTAGCTTTGAACTGTAGATCTCCGGCTTATAATTAACCCGGATATTTTCCTTTTTGTCATAGACCACCAACTTTCACCATGCCTCCCAAGGCTCCCATCACTTGCAATTGGATGAGGTCCAATGTCACCAACGAGACCCTGGCCAATTTTGTTAAGTCCGGATATTTGCCTAAGAAGGAAATCATGTCCTACCGTGCCCCTGACCCATCGGAAGAGAGACCACAGCCAAGGGACGGGGAGGTAGTGATCTTCGCAGATCATATGAGCCGGGGCTTCGCACCGCCCGGCTCAAAGTTTTTTAGGGATGTGCTCAACTTCTTCGACTTGCGTCCTCAAGATATAGGACCCAACTCCGTATCCAACATCTGCAATTTCCAAGTCTTTTGCGAAGTGTACCTTGGAGAAGAGCCGAGTCTGCTGCTCTTCCGAGAGCTGTTTTACTTAAACCGCCAAAATGAGTGCGCCAACGGGCCAAGTCTGGAGTTAGGTGGCATCTCCATCCAGCGGCGTAGGGACTGTCTTTTCCCTTACGCAGAGCCGCCGAGCCACCCCAAGGACTGGAATATGACTTGGTTCTACTGCCAAGATACATCCCCGGCTGACGAAAACCCGCTGCCCGGCTTTCGCCCCACACGTCTAGAACCGACTCACCCGCTGTCGGACAAGCTGACTGCAGCGGAGCGCCAGCCTCTGCTTCCGACTATCAATAAAATCAAGGCCCTCCTGGGCAATGGTCTGAACGGAATCGACCTGGTCCGGGTCTGGATCTCATGGCGGGTGATCCCATTGAGCCGCCGCCCCGGCTTAATGTGTGAGTACACCGGGCGAAAGGATGACCCTCAGAGGCACAGTCGCAACGATCTTCCAGAAGACGTTGCTGAGGAAGAGACCAAGGCTCTGTTAAACGAGAGTCTGGCAGACTGTGGAAGGACCGGGTTAGCCCCCTTCTGCAAGACCAACCCAGCCCCAGCGGTAAGCCGCTGACTTTAACTTATTATCCCTTTCTGTATATAACCTTCATCTGAACCGTTGTAAGAATTCACCATTGTATTTTTCAGGCTGATGACAAGTTCTGGCGGGTCAAGTATGACCATGAGGCGGCCAAGAAGGCCAGGAAGGCGAAGAAAGCCGCCAAGAAAGCCGCCCCTCGCAAAAAAGGAAGCAGACCTACTGCTTCGGAGCTGATGCAACTAAGTGACAGCTCCGAGTCAGAGGTAACCCCTAAGCCTTTAAATTCTTGCTGTACTTGTGGTTTGTTGCTGTCCGCCTTATCAACACTTGCTCATTGACAGGATGACACCGGCGCCAGTAACCCGGTGGTTGAAGAGGTAATGTCACTTTCCTCCGACTCGGAGCCCTTGCCACAGCTGAAAGTCCGAAGGGTAACCCGGAAAGTAAGCTTTTCACATCCTTTAGCTCATCGAGACCCTCAATTTCTTTTGAAGCGACAGGTTCACGAAAGCCGGCGTCACACCCGGACCAACAAGGACACCGATCTCTCCGCCGGGTTACCCGACGCAACAAGGAAGCGTCGCACTGAGGTTTTTTCGCACTTGTACCCTTTTCATCCGTTGGCGGGTGTTATCCGTCAGCCACTCAACTCTTCTGACTCCAATTATCAGGAGACCTCCCCCTCTTCGGGTGACTCCATGCAGTCAAATCTGCCGGCCTTCAAGACTGCACCCGGGTAACAACAATCATCTTACAGTATCTTTATCTGTACTTACTCTTTGTGTGCCTAACACTTCTGTCTTTTCAGTGCCCAGGCAAAGCTCACCAAAAGAGCAAAGAAGACCAGGTCAGCCGGAGTGCCGGACGTACCTGAACCGGAGGTGACGGCTCAAGAGCCGCCAGCTGCCTCCGCCCCCGAAGCTACCACTCCAATGGACACGGCACCTGAGGCCTCTGCCCCGACTACCAAGGCAACGACCGAAACTTCGGTTAACCCGGAGGCCTCCGGCTCAGCTCCACCAGCAGACGACCCGGACGTGGTAATCACCCGGACGGAGTTCGTTGAGCCGGGGAGACCAACCGTGTTGGCCAAATGCTCCGCGAAGGGGGAGTTGCTGCAGCCCCACCGGGTGAACCTGGACCTCTCCGGCTACACCGACTTAAGCATTGGAGAGCTTGTCTCTGGCTACATCAGCCAAGTACACAAGAGCCGGGACGCCGAGGTCGCCATGGTCAACCAGATCCAACAAAAATCTGAGGTATTCCTCTGCTGTTTTCTTACTTACTGCATAGTTACCTTTGCCATGCTAGCCCCCAAGTCGACGACTTATGCTTGAATATGTTGTAGACTTAGGTTCCGGCTTACTCAACTAAGCCGGCAGTATGTAGATAGATACGTTCAATATGCATTAGCCCCCAAGTGCCAAGTGTCTTTGCTTGGAAAACGCTTGGGACTTATATAATGACTGTTAATAACCCGGAAATATATGCAGGCTGTTGGCAAGAAACTAGAGGCGGACCTTGCGGATCTCAAGAGCCGGCTGAAGATGCAGGAGATGGAGACCCGGAAGGCAAACGCCAAGTTTGTATCCAGCATCGCCACTCAAGAAAAATTGAAGACCGAGTTTGATGCTGAGAGAAAAGCCTGGGTCGAAGAGAAAGCCGCACTGGTGACCCGGGCTGAACAGGCGGAGAAGGCTCTCGCTGAGAAGACCGCCGAGCTCTCCGGCCTAAAGCGCCAGGTTTCCCAAATGGTGGCCGCTATCTTCGGTAAGTCGCCTCACCGGCTTTCATCAAATTTGTATATGTCATGAATCATCCTTGTCACCGGCTTATCTGATTCTGTTAAACAGGTCCCAGGAGTGCCAACCTCAACCAGAGCGTGGTCACCAAGTTAAAGGCCGTGTATACCCTGGTGGAACAGCTCTACACCGGGTCACAGCGTGCCTTAGCTGTGGTGGCCCTATCCAACGAGGTGCCAACTCATCTGGCCGAAGTCCTGCGCCGGCTCGCCGTTCTGCCTCAGCGGATCCAAGAGCTGCGACGGGCCTCCGCGAGAGCCGGAGCAATCGCCGCGCTGAGCCGGGCCAAGGCATTCCTGCCGGAGCTAGACCCGGCAGACATCGCCCTGGGTTATCCAAGCCTGAAGGAAGACGGCTCAGCTTTCGATCAGAAGGACTTCGCGGCGTGTGTGAAGGCTGTACGCCCGGTGGCCACCCTCATCGGGAACGACACCGATCTGACCAAGTACCAGCCGGGTTATGACGCGGAGAATCAGAGGATTCCAACCCCTCGCTATGAAGCCCTCAACCTGATCCCGCCGGCTCGTCAGCACACCTTCGCCCCGGAGATTGACCCGGCCGGGTTAATTGACGAAGAAGCCCAATTCGAAGCTCTCAGCGGCATCAACTGGAAGTCATCAACCTTCGAGGTCTTGGGATCAGCCGGAGGAGAAGATAGGAATGAGCCGGGGACTTCAACTCAGCGAGCATCATAAGTTGGCCGGCGGTTTATCAAACAATGTTCCACCTTTTAGACTTGAAGAGTTATTGTAATAGAGTAGGTGCAACAGTTCATCTCTGCCGTGCCATCGTGCACGTGCTGAATGCCAAGGTCTTTTGAAGTTGTCTCCTTAATATTTCTCCGGGTCATAATCATCCCTTTGTTTTTCTCAACCTTAAAGAGGTACCTTTAAGTATCCTGCATAAAAAGGCAAATCACAAGTCTCAAGGCGGCTTACCGCCCGGAGAATCAGGTGTCTTGGATAGATAACCCGGAATATGAATCAAAAGAGACCGGTCCTCAATTATCTGCTTGACATAGCCGTAATAACACTTAGCAGCCAGTAAGCATACTTCCGGTTTAAATAACCCGGGCAACAGGGTTGGTATCTTAACCCCGCCTTACCGGTCATAATGACACCCATGGCGTTCAATGAACACTGTAAACCAAAGTTAAGCCGGTAAAGTGAGACCCGGCCGTACACACCGTGACATGATCAGAGCAAACTTGTGATAAAGCAGAGGAACTTTAGGGGCTTCCGGTTCGAATACGACCAGAGACCCGGCCCAAAGGGGTTAAGCCAAGATTCGAATACGATCATATAGCCCCCAGTGGGTGTGGCGATGCCAATCAAGAGGGTACCGACAGCTATGTTCTCTTTGGTTCGAATACGACCCATGTTTGAACAGGAAGCCCCCAAGTGATTCTTAAAATTGTTTAACGACGCTGATTCGGATACGATCCACGTCGGTTCTCAGAGGGGTTAAGCTATGATTCAAATATGACCAAAGGTAACCTCCTAATGAGCTCGGCACTTTGCCAATCAAATGGGTATCGACAGCTATGTTCTCTTTGGTTCGAATACGACCCATGTTTGAACAGGAAGCCCCCAAGTGACTTTACTGCTGACGACTAGATTCGAATACGATCATAAGCCGGATCCTCCTTTAAACCATCATGTAATCTTTGTAATAAAAACAACACGCGCATATTTGGAGGAGAAAAAAGGACAGAGGTCCTGCTTTATTGCTTATCATAATATATACATGGCTGAGACAAATATGTACACCACGAGAGCCGGTAGCTCAAGTGTAGTAAGGCCGAAGCTGAGCTATGTTCCACGGCCGACGGGTCTCTTCCTCAGACTTTCGTGAATCTTTATGCTCCCGAATATCAATGAGGTAATATGACCCGTTGTGCAAGTTCTTGCTGACCACAAAGGGCCCTTCCCAAGGTGGGGATAACTTGTGTGCATCTGTTTGATCCTGGATGAGCCGGAGCACAAGGTCGCCTTCCTGGAAGACCCGGGATTTGACCCGGCGGCTATGATATCGGCGCAAGTCTTGTTGGTAAATCGCTGACCGGGCTGCTGCCACATCACGCTGCTCATCCAACAAGTCAAGAGCATCCTGGCGCGCCTGTTCATTATCCGTCTCAACATAAGCCGCCACGCGAGGTGAGTCGTGACGAATGTCGCTGGGGAGGACTGCTTCTGCTCCATAAACCATGAAGAAAGGCGTGAAGCCTGTAGATCTGTTAGGAGTAGTATTGATGCTCCATAAGACGGAGGGCAACTCCTCCACCCAACAACCCGGCGTCCGTTGCAAAGGGACCAAAAGCCGGGGCTTGATACCCTTCAGAATTTCCTGGTTAGCTCTCTCAGCTTGACCATTGGATTGAGGATGAGCCACTGAAGAAACATCAAGTCGGATATGCTCTCGTTGACAAAACTCTTCCATGGCACCTTTGGAAAGATTGGTGCCATTGTCAGTTATAATGCTGTGCGGAAAGCCAAACGGAAAATCACCTTTTTCATAAATTGAACCGCCGTGGCTGCATCGCACTTGCTAACTGGCTCAGCTTCCACCCACTTTGTGAATTTGTCAACTGCCACCAAGAGGTGGGTCTTCTTATCCTTGGACCGTTTAAAAGGCCCAACCATATCAAGCCCCCAGACCGCAAAGGGCCAAGTGATTGGGATCATCCTCAACTCCTGAGCCGGCACATGAGCCCGTCGTGAGAACCTTTGGCAACCATCACACTTACTGACCAAGTCCTCTGCATCAGCATGAGCCGTCAGCCAATAAAAACCATGACGGAAAGCCTTAGCCACAAGGGATTTTGAGCCGGCATGATGGCCACAATCCCCTTCATGGATCTCACGCAAGATCTCTTGACCTTCCTCAGGGGAGATACAACGTTGAAATGCCCCTGAAACACTGCGATGATGTAACTTGCCATCGATGACGATCATTGACTTAGCCCGCCGGGTTATTGCCTGGCCAAAGTTTCATCCGCAGGCAACTCTCCCCGAGTTATATAAGCCAGATATGGCATTGTCCAGTCTGGTATGACATGAAGAGCCGCCACCAGTCGTGCCTCCGGGTCAGGGATAGCCAAGTCTTCCTCTGTAGGCAACTTAACCGAAGGGTTGTACAGGACGTCCAGGAAAGTGTTAGGCGGCACCGGCTTTCGCTGAGAGCCTAGCCGGCTTAGAGCATCAGCCGCCTCGTTCTTCCTGCGATCAATGTGCTCCACTTGGTAGCCCTGAAAGTGCCCAGCAATGGCATCAACCTCGCGGCGATAAGCCGCCATGAGAGGATCCTTAGAATCCCACGTGCCTGATACTTGTTGAGCCACCAAGTCTGAGTCACCAAAGCACCTTACCCGGCTTAAGCTCATCTCCTTAGCCATCCGAAGACCGTGGAGCAAGGCCTCGTATTCAGCCGCATTGTTAGTGCAAGGAAACATCAACTGTAGCACATAATGGAACTTGTCCCCCTTAGGGGAAGCCAATACAACGCCAGCCCCCGAGCCCTCCAACTGCCTGGACCCGTCAAAGTGAATAGTCCAATATGTGTTATCCGGCTTCTGCTCAGGCACTTGTGATTCTGTCCAATCATTGATGAAATCCACCAAGGCCTGAGACTTAACAGCAGTGCGTGGCACATATTTGAGGCCATGAGGTCCAAGTTCTATAGCCCACTTAGCAATTCTCCCTGTGGCCTCTCTGTTTTGAATAATATCACCAAGAGGGGCAGAACTGACCACAGTGATGGGATGACCCTGAAAATAATGCTTAAGCTTCCGGCTCGCCATGAACACACCATACACCAGCTTCTGCCAATGCGGGTACCGCTGCTTGGACTCAATGAGCACTTCACTGACATAATAAACCGGCCGCTGAACCGGATGCTCCTTACCCTCCTCCTTGCGTTCCACCACAATAGCCACACTGACGGCTCGTGCGTTTGCCGCCACATATAGTAGCAAAGGCTCCTTATCAACCGGAGCAGCAAGGACTGGGGGCTCTGCCAGCTGCTTCTTTAAATCCTCAAAGGCGGTATTAGCTGCATCATTCCAGACAAAGGTATCAGTTTTCTTCATTAACTGATATAGGGGCATGGCCTTCTCACCCAAACGGCTTATAAATCGGCTTAAAGCAGCGATGCGACCCGCCAAGCGCTGAACGTCATTTATACATGCCGGCTTAGCCAGGGAGGTGATGGCCTTGATCTTCTCCGGGTTAGCCTCAATGCCTCTGTCAGAAACCAAGAAACCCAAGAGTTTGCCTGCAGGAACACCAAAGACACACTTGGCCGGGTTAAGCATCATCTTATAGACCCGGAGATTATCAAAGGTTTCCCTTAAATCATCTATCAGGGTTTCCTCTTTGATGGATTTAACCACAATGTCGTCCACATAAGCGTGAACATTGCGCCCAATCTGTTTATGAAGACAGTTCTGTACACAACGCTGGTAAGTCGCCTGTGCACACTTGAGTCCAAAGGGCATAGACACATAGCAGAAGGCTCCAAAGGGAGTAATAAACGCCGTCTTCTCCTGGTCCTTAACTGCCATCTTGATCTGATGATAACCAGAATAAGCATCCAAGAAACTTAAACGTGCACAACCTGCCGTAGCATCAATGATTTGATCAATACGGGGGAGGGCAAAAGGATCAGCCGGACACGCCTTGTTCAAGTCCGTGTAGTCCACACACATCCGCCAGGTGCCGTTCTTCTTGAGTACAAGCACCGGGTTAGCCAACCACTCTGGGTGAAAAACTTCAACGATAAACCCGGCCGCCAAGAGCCGGGCTACTTCTTCACCAATAGCTTTCCGCCTTTCCTCATTAAACCGCCGAAGGAACTGTCTGACCGGTTTAAATTTCGGATCAACATTGAGAGTATGCTCAGCGAGTTCTCTAGGTACACCTGGCATGTCAGAAGGTTTCCATGCGAAGATGTCCCTATTCTCACGGATGAACTCGATGAGCGCGCTTTCCTATTTTGGGTCCAGATTGGCACTGATGCTAAACTGCTGAGATGAATCTCCTGGAACAAAATCAACAAGCTTAGTTTCATCAGCCGACTTAAATTTCATCGCCGGCTCGTTCTCCGTCGTCGGCTTTTTCAGAGAGGTCATATCTGTTGGGTCAACATTGTCCTTGTAAAACTTCAACTCCTCTGTAGCACAAACAGATTCTGCATAAGCCGCATCACCTTCCTCACACTCCAGAGCCACTTTCCGGCTGCCGTGAACCGTAATGGTCCCGTTGTGACCCGGCATCTTGAGCTGTAAGTACACATAACATGGCCGTGCCATGAACTTGGCATAAGCCGGCCGTCCAAATATAGCATGGTATGGACTTCTTATCTTGACCACTTCAAAGGTCAATTTCTCCACCCTGTAGTTATTCTCATCACCAAAAGCCACTTCCAATTCGATCTTGCCAACTGGATAAGCCGACTTACCAGGTACTACACCATGAAAGATAGTGTTGGACTGGCTGAGGTTCTTATCAACCAACCCCATACGACGAAAAGTCTCATAATAGAGGATGTTGATGCTGCTGCCTCCATCCATGAGCACCTTTGTGAACTTATATCCTCCCACTTGAGGAGCCACCACTAAGGCCAAGTGGCCCGGGTTATCCACCCGAGGAGGGTGATCCTCCCTACTCCACACTATGGGCTGCTCAGACCATCGTAAGTAGCGTGGGACTGCCGGCTCAACAGCATTCACAGCCCTCTTGTGAAGCTTCTGATCTCGCTTGCACAGACTAGTGGTAAATACATGATACTGTCCACCGCTTAGCTGCTTTGGATTGGTCTGATAACCCCCCTGCTGCTGTTGATGACCCTGGCCAGCCTGTTGATTAAAGCCCCCTTGACCATTCTGAGGACCGGAATTTGAGCCGCCGCCCGGGCCATGAAAGCCGCCAGCACCTGAGCCGCCGCCCGGGCCATTGTAATTCTTAAAGGCCTTCATGATCGCGCAATCCTTCCACAGATGAGTCGCTGGCTTCTCTCTAGAGCCGTGCCTTGGACAAGGTTCATTCAACAGCTGCTCCAGCGTTGGACCTGACCCGCCGCCTCGGGGAGGGGGCCTCCCCTTGCGTCGCTGGTTATTACCTTGGGAGTTGGCATTGGCTACAAACTCTAGGCTGCCATCGGCCTTGCGCTTGCCTCCTCCTTGGATCCCCGGGTTAAACTGAGGACCCTTGCCATTGCCGTTCTTCTTTCCCTTCCCTGTCCTTTCATCATCTGAAGGGGGATCCTTGGTACCATCGGAATCGGCGTACTTGACAAGAGCCGCCATTAGTGTACCCATATCGGTGCAGTCGCGTTTGAGCCGCCCGAGTTTCATCTTTAGGGGCACAAAGCGACAGTTTTGTTCCAACATTAAGACTGCAGAGCCGGCATCCATCTTATCTGATGAATGTATGATCTCCTTGACCCGGCGAACCCAATGGGTCGTGGATTCACCCTCCTGCTGCTTACAGTTAGTCAAATCCACGATTGACATAGACTGCCTACAGGTATCCTTGAAGTTTTGGATGAACCGGGCTTTCAGCTCGGCCCAAGACCCAATGGAATTCGGTGGTAGCCCTTTCAACCATGTGCGGGCAGTTCCATCTAACATCATGGTGAAATACTTGGCCATGGCCGCCTCACTGACCTCCAGCAATTCCATAGCCATCTCATAACTCTCAATCCAGGCCGCAGGCTGTAAGTCAGCTGTGTAGTTAGGCACCTTCCTAGGGCCTTTGAAGTCTTTAGGTAGACGTTCATTACGGATAGCTGGCACCAAACAAGGGACACCCCGGTCCTGGTAGGGATACCCACATCAACGGAAGTCGTCGGATAAGCCGGGGGGGGTCTGGTAAGCCGTCAATTGAGGCACTTGCTCCGCCTCTTGCCGCGCTTGGTCCGCCGCGTAAAAGGCTCCATTATGAGTCGGGCCATGGCCAGGGGGCGGGTCATGGCGTCGGACGTTACTTGAGCCGGTTGCTGAGACCATGTGCCGGCTGTAACTCGGGCTCTGGCCTGGACGAGGGGTCGAGTGGATCCTGTCCCGGCTGTAAGAGTATGCCTCTTGCTGCGCCAGTGCTGTCTGAAGGAGTTCCCTGACCCGGCGGGTCTCAATAGCCGTCGGAGAGTCGCCGTCAACGGGGAGGGCCGCCAGCCGTGCTGCCGCAGCGACCATGTTCTCCAGTGGGTTATTATAATGACCCGGGGGTATTGGCACATACTGAGGCGGGGCAGGGGGCACCTGGGGAGGCCCCATCACCCGTGGCTGAATAAGGGGTCCAGACCCGGGTGCTATGACCCCTGGCGGGTTACTAGACCCTGCGCCCGGCGTGTTGAAGAGGTTGCGTGGATCGTAAACCGGCGGGAGTCGGGACTGGGCCTTTTGATGCCTCCTTCTCATGACCTCATTGGCCGCGTTCTGATCCATCGTGAGTTGGAAGGACTGCGCCTGAATCAGCTGAGTCTGGGCATCGATAGCCGCCCGCTCCGCAGCCAGCCTGATTCCTTCCGCTGCAAGATCCTCTTTAGCCTTTATCAGATCCAATTTCAACTGTGCCACCTCCGCATCATGCTGGGCTTGATCCGCCGGGTCAACCGTGGCGGTTAACAGGGCCGTCATCTTGTCCGTGAGATCCATCAGCACCTGAGCCGGAGAAGGCACCGGGTTTCCCGATCCGGCAGCGGGGTTCTGAACAAGCTGTGCACCAGCCATAAAAACTCCAACCTGACTTGGCGGCTCAAAAAGGTCCGGAATACTGTCGCCATCGGAACAACCCATGAGCCTGCCATCTTGAAGTTGGTACAACGAGCTTGACTCATCGGTGGCCGACTCGCCGTCAGAGCCGGCGGCCGCCTCATCACCAGACCCAGATGGCTCAGAGGGCCCTCCATGGATGCATCCCACAAAAGCGCGCCTTAAGGCAGGCCGGGCCCGGGCGGGTCGTGCGCGCTGAGCCGTTTCGATGAGATCGGCACAGAGACCCGGCTCGGGGCCCGGCTCACCGATTTCGCCAATGAAAACATGAATTCCGCCGAAGGGGACCCGGTACCCGTACTCAATTGAGCCGGCGTCGGGGCCCCAGTTTGTATCGTCGATGTAGAGCTTGCCGCGACGACTCTTGGTCATCCGGCCCACAGCGTATCCCTTGAGCCCTTCGAAGCTGCCCTTCAAGAACTCAAATCCACCGTGCGCTGGCCCCACGGTGGGCGCCAACTGTCGTGGAATTGTCACGGCAGATGTCCTCGAGCTAGGACTTAGTCGTGGAGCCATCGCAACTAGAAAGCTTGAAGGGGTTATGCGGGACAAGGAACACGAGGGTTTATACTGGTTCGGCCCCTTACGGTGAAGGTAAAAGCCTACGTCCAGTTTGAGGTGATATTGATTAGGGTTACGATTACCAGGGAGCTAAACAGCTATGCCCGGCTCTCGATCAGATTTCTCTCTCCCAAACCGCTGCCGGGTCGTCCCTTTATATAGGGAGGCTGACGCCCAGCAGCCCTCAGAGTCCCGGCCGGCTTATAAGAGTGTCCGGCTCGGACTCTAAACTATACTTGCCTTATACTACAAGTTCTACTATAATAATGATTATAACTACGGGCTTTAAGCCATATCCGGGTCTCAGCCCATCTCTGGCCCATCGTCTTCAAACTTGGCTCCGGGCTTCTGGCAACGACCGTACGAGTAACCCGGCCCCTCCTGGCGGGTGACTCTAAGGTCTATATCCTCAACAAATAGGGACCAACTTTTTTCTAGATCAGGTATTGTAGTGTTACAAATGTATGTTGAAGCCACTGACTGCAGCAAAGAAAAGCCAGAAGCATGGTTGCAATTTTGAAACAGTATCACCTTTCCCAATTATTGACTCTTTACTATGGAAGTTCTGAAAGAAAATGAGTTGGCCTAAAATTAAGGATCAATATTCGTGCTTGCTTTTGATCTCTCATCTAAAGAACTACATTTCCTATAATATAAGTAGAAGATATATGAAATTAATATAAAAAAGAGTCACAAAACTAGCATGTAGAGTTAATATGAACAATTCTGTTTTATGCTACTTATGTGATCCTCACTTCAACATAAGTGATAATGGTTTGCTCTTACTACCCTGCCAAGGTTTCCCATCTATTTATTAACCACCTGATGCCTTTGGCATCTTATAAAATAAACATGGTAATAGTACAAGCTTTGGAACAAATATTGAAGTGCACTAAGGGTCTTCATTTTCCTGGTGCAGTTGTGTTGTTGATGAACACCACCCCATTCAATGATAATTGTGTGACCACGAGGAGGAGATCAAGAGCATCAACCACAACCAGCAACAATGAGCCAGCTACCAAAGCGGTGGAGCTTTTTTGAGAAGACACTGTGTTGGAGATCGAGATTGACCCAGAGACAGGGGGAGACTGGGAAAGAGAGTAAGAGAGAGATCGAGAGAGGGAAGGAGGGAGAGGGATGGGAGAGAAAGAGAGCTTGCAAGTAAACATTGGTAGGACAACCCGGTGTCTATCAAACACGATAACGTTAATGTCAAATGCATCATGCAGACATTCTTAAGTTCTTTGATTAAAGGATTTTTTTAGCTCTTGATACTTTACTATGGTTGTAGTTATATCCATTCATCACTCTGAGAAACATTTTTGTTGGGACAAAAAAACAAAGGAATAAAAGGAGAGTGACTTACTGGTGAAAAAGAAGCTGCCAAGCCAGCCTGGTGTGCTAGAAGATTTTGAATATGTATGCAAGATACAACTAATGTGAGGAAGAAATGAGCTTCAACGAGCTTAATCATTTGTTTGATTTATTTATGTGCATTGTAGGCCGTAGCAACGCACGGGCATTCTACAAGTAATTTTAAAGATGGAGTCCCTAAAAAACTTGGAGATCCGGGAATACCAACTATACCTTGCTCTATCAAAAAGAATTATGTGAAAACCGCTTTATGTGATTTAGGAGCTGGTGTTAGTGTTATGACTTTCTCTTTATATAAAAGACTTTATTTGAATAAACTCACACCTACTGAAATATCTTTGCAAATGGTTGACAAATCAACTGCCATACCTATCGGTATCTGTGAGTATGTGCTCGTTGTTGTTGCTAATGTTACTATTTTGACTGACTTTGTTATACTTGAGATGCCTGAGGACGACAATATGTCGATTATCCTTGGTAGACCCTTCTTGAATACTTTAGGGGTTGTTATTGATTGCAGTAAAAGCAAGGTCACTTTTCATATAAATGGTAATGAGCATACGATGCACTTTCCAAAGAAACAATTCCAAGTGAATGGTATTAATGTTATTGAAAAATCTTTGACAATAACTATTGGAAGTTTTCAAATACCTCTACCTACTATCAAAAAGAAATATGAAATGCTTATTGTTGGGGATATTCATATCCCCGTTGAGGTAACTTGGTGATTTATGATAGTTCTTCGGTTTCATGCTAATCGAAAGAGGTTGTTAATAAGACTTGATCGACCTTATTAATGGATCATTTTTGAGCAGTATGAAGTTGATGAATTTAGTAAGCACTACCTTCTGTCCCTACCTTTTGTTTTCTATTTTTATTAGTTAAATAAAATAAAATGCCATGTTTTGTCTATTTTTTGAATTTCCCGTGCAATAAAAAATGACCCAAAAATAAAAGTTCTCAGAATGCTCTGAAAATTTAATACGATTTTTTCTGAATATTTAAGAATTTCTGGTGCAAATAATATCAGAGGGAGGTACACCAGGTGGGCACAACCCACCTGGGCGCGCCAGGACCCCCAGGCGCACCCTGGTGAGTTGTGGTCCCCACGTGGGCCCCCTCACTTATCCCTTCACACTACATCATCACTTACGTCCAGAAAAAATTCTCCATTGCTCTCTCTCCCATGTTCTTGCTCTCAAACCCGCGGATTTCGATCTCTTTGCTCGGAGCTCCGTTTCCGAAACTGTTTCAGGGGATTGTTGCTTGGTATGTAACTCCACCGTTTTTCCAATTAGTTTTTGTTTTAGTGGTTTATATTTTGAATAATTAACTACTCTTGGTGCTGCTGTAGATGAGCTTGCATGTTGAATTCTTAGAGTTCTAAGTAGTTTGAATGCTTGTTATGGCCTCTATGTATCCCTATGAGTAGTTGCTATCAATTTTGTGAAGTTTTGTTGAGAAAAATTTATGGACTAAAAATTTCAGAATTTTTGTTCATAGGAAAAAGGATGAATATCTTTAGGAAGTTTGCTTCTAAGAAGAACTCCAAGGGGCTTATTGGAGAGTCGTCTGACAGTGATCTCCATCCCCGGAGGTTGGCAGAGGTACGGTCGTGCGAATGACCGCATACCCAATTCATGGAAGAGGCTGGAATCCTCCAGGAGTTCACACAAGATGCTGCTAATGCCAGCCTCACCGACTTCATCGCAGCTGAATGTGAATAGTATCATCTCCTCACAAACATCTTGTTCAAAGTTTTACTTTCCTTCCTAGGAATAATCCCCCTGAGGTGCAGTTTAGTTTATATTCTGAAACCCGTTAGATACCACTCATTGAATTTTGTAACATATGCATGATCCCTTCCGACGGGAGTTTAGTTGAGCCTAGGCCGGCAGAGTTTGAGGCATTTTGTCGTACCTTGACAGTGGGAGATGAGAGAGAGGTGTCAGCTATCACTTCCGCTGGCTTGCATTTTCCTGCCGTTCATTACTTTGCTCTTTTCATTGCAAAATGCTTGCTTTCTAGAGAGAAGGTGGGTGCACTCAGTTCATCAGACCTTGCTGTTTTACGTCGTGCACTAGAGGGCGACAACACTTATAGCTTGGGAGCTATTGTGGCTCATCGTCTCCACATTAATAAGTCCAAGGGTAAAATACATGGCGGGATTTTCGCTACTCGTTTGGCGGCTCACTTCAATGTTGAGATACGCCCTCATTATTACCCTCTGACCAAAGTTTACTTAGATTTCGCAGCCATGGATCACCACCAATTCACGGATAACAATTCTCCTGACATCTCCATTCCATATAACCTGGTTTTTAGCATTGAAACTCGTGATATTATTCCATTGCCTGCTCCTTCTTTGTTTGATCTTGTTGCCAGGGGCGGATATAGGATTATGCCTGCAGATATCACCGCCTACCGGAATGACCAGGTTGTGGCAGAGGAGGAGCCTCAGCAGTGGGATGAGTGGATGCCCGCTCCTTAGCACCCTGACTACTATCCAGGCTACTGATCGCTTACCAAGTTAGGCCAAAAGCCTAAGCTTGGGGGAGTACGTGTTTCTCACCGGCATTATATTCATGTTCACTTATTCCATTTGTGGGTGTTCACACTTTTTCATTGTATCATCCATGTTAAATTTATTTTCTTGCTTTCTTCTTGTTTGTTTGAAAAATCTTAGAAAAACAAAAAAAAAAGTTGTAGCTAGTTTAATTTCTATGCATGCTTAGTTGTAATACTAAAAAGAAAACCCAAAAAGATTTCCTTGTTCTTCTTTTGCTTGTTGGGAGCTTTCCCGTGTAAATAGTTTTTCTCGTTTTTGCTTTTCCCTTTTATTTCCTTGTTCAAAAAAACCAAAAACTCCAAAAATATTTCAGTGTGTTTCTCTGAATTTCTTTTATTTTTATTAGAGTTGTACCGAGGAGAAGACCACGATGAAAATGTTGAGTGGCTCTCATATGAATAATTGTTGATCTAATAAAGAGCCCATTTTACCTTGTCTTCTCCTGTTGAATAAAATGTTTTGCAGATTCCAGCTTAGTCCACGGCACTCTTGCACTATTATTATTTTTATATCATTCGGTCGTGCAAGTGAAAGGCAATAATGACGATATTTGATGAACTGGCCATGGCAGAGAGAAACGGGTATGAACTCGACTTGTTCTGTTTGTGTAAATATGTTTAACCTAGTATCCATGATTCGGCCCATTATGATTAAACATGTTTTCAATGACAAGTAGAGATTATAGTTTCTCATGCCATGCATAAGTAGCTGGGAGTGGATAATGATTTATCTTGGATATCAACATTGCATTAAAATGATTGTGATGTAGTATGATGATATGGCATCCTCCTCTGAATGTTCGAGTGGCTTGACTTGGCACATGTTCATGCATGTAGTTGAATCAAAACCAACATAGCCTCTATGATATTTATATTCATGTTGTTTATATCCTACTCATGCTAGTGTCCAATGTTACTTATGCATAATGCATGTTCATGACCGTTGTTTCTCTCTAGCTGGCCACTTCTCAACCTATTTGCTAGCCTTCGTCTGTACTAAGTGGGAATTCTGCTTGTACATCAAAAACCTTGAACCCAAAAGTTATTCCAGATGAGTCCACCATACCTACCTATATGCGGTATTACCCTGCCGTCCTAAGTAAATTTGCATGTGCCACCTCTAAAAACTTCTAATAAATACCCCTTTTTGTGTGCCTAGATCGGTCATGGAACAATATGAGGTGGTTGGTATCTTCCATGCTAAGCGGGTTATTCTCAGGTCGAGTGTTTATTCACTCACCATCGCACGAGAAAAGGGCGGTAATACGGATTCCCAGTCCCGAACTCAAAAATGCAAATAATTAAACAAAACTCCCCCGGGACTATTGTTGGTATGGACGCCACTCGTTGTTTGGGACAAGCTGTGGAGTGTGATTGATGGTGGAGGGGGAGTAAACCTTTACTCTTATTGCTTGGGAACTGCCACTAGCGTGCTTAGCATGGAAGATATTGATAACTGATAGTCGTGAAGTAAATGAGAAGGGTGCATGTCTCAAAATATCATTTACCTATGTTTAAAAACTTGAGCTCTGCCACCTCTACTGTCGGCGTTCTGGGAACGGGGGTCCCCAGACTTGCCTACCTGTGGCCCACGGCGTGGCTGTGCTGCAGGCCTGTACGGCCCATCTTCGTCAACAAGGCTTTCAAGACCCTCGCGAGGGGCCAAGCCTCGCGAGGCGGATGACGCAAGACCTCCTCGGGAGCGGCCTCACCAGGCTGCCTCGCGAGGAGCGGAGATATCAAGGCAGGGCAAACCTCGCGAGGCTCTCGTGACGTGAGCCATGACGATCAAGATCAGGCGGGCGCCAGGTGGGCGCCAGCGCGCACAGCGTCCTTGTTTCCTCTTTGGTGCTAAGGATGCCAGCGCAGGCACGGAGTACCGAGGCATCAGGCAAAGGTTTCCATATCAGTTTAACAAGACCAAGACCAGCCGGATGGCAGGACGGAGGTCACCGTGGAGCCCGAGACGACGTCACCACCAGAGCTTTCCGCAGGCGAAGACCGCTTTTGTCAGGATAAGCTGTACTAGTTGTCCCCTTTCAAATTGGCCGTTGTTGGCTCCCTTCCCGCTCAATATTTGGGGAGGGGACCAGGGCCTATATAAGTAGAACTAGCCACCACAATAGGGGGCAGCTTGATCTCATCCGATCGAGAGCCAATCCTTAGCCACACACCGAACACAAGAACACCCCAACCTCAGGAGGCTGTACTTCCCCTTGAACTGTTCATCATCAGCCCAAGAGGCAATCCACCACCACACTGGAGTAGGGTATTACACCACAACGGTGGCCCAAACCAGTATAAATCTTGTGTCTTTGTGTTGCGAGTTCGTCGAGTTCGTCCGCGAGATCTTAGCGAGCTAGGGCGTAGATCGGTAGGGAGGAAATCTCCGCGCGCACCCTAGTGTTCGAACCTTGAGGGTTTTGCCGGAACCCATGATCCGACATTTGGCGCGCCAGGTAGGGGTGCGCCGGAGCCTCTTTCCCACTGATCGACCCATCGACGCTCCACAGCCACGATGTCCGGTGACCCGAGGGCCGACCCCGACCGCTGGGCAGCCTGGCCAGCCCGGGCGGCGCCATCTGCCCATGAAGACCTCAACCCCGCGCTCCAGGAGGTCCGAGCGCCATCTAACCCCGCAGGGCGCGGGCGGCGTGGCGGGGCGTCGTCCGCTCACTCCACGACAAGCGCGAGCCGCTGCAAGGGCTGCAAGCCACGCCACGGCAATGGCACCGCACACACAGCGGGAGCAGGCGAACATGCGGGCCGCGCTCACGATGGCGCGGGAGTTGCTGCGGTGCCGACTGATGGAGAGTGGCCGGGATGCCCTGCTGGAACGCGTCGCTGAGCTGCTGGATGCGGCGGCGTCAGGAGCGCCGCCCTTTTGTTATCTACTTCCCTCTCAGGCCGCTACGGGATCTCACGGCGGGCCTCGCCGCAACCACGCGCCCTCAGGTGTGCCTGGGTGCTTTGTCAACACCAGCACGGCCGGCGGCGCCGGGGGCTCCACCGCCCCTGTGCCGCCCACGACAAGCATGGGCACGAGCGTCGCCTCCCATGGTCCCAGTGAGATGCCCCGCTACCATCCTCAGGATGCCGCGCTAGGCCGGGCAACATGGAGTGTGGGGCACTACGGCGAGGTGTTCGGGGTAACGGCCCCGGAAGCCTACGTGCCCCGCATGATGGACCAGGAGTACGCGCCGGAGGACGACCCTGGCTCGTTCCTCGGAGAAGATTGGGATGAAGGGACGTTAGAAGTTGAAGCCTTCCAGGAACCGACGGAGAACTACGACAATCGCACCAACAACAACAACTACAGGGTACCACTAATCTCTCAGGAGCAGGCTTACGCTAACCATGGGCTGCAAGTGAATCAGGTCACAGCATCGGTCGACGACCCCAGCACAGCAGCATCCCTTCCGCCGGGGGAAGCATGATGGGGGCCGCATGGAGGGAGCCAGGAGCAAGGCCCCTCCCCACGTCACGTGAAGCCAGGCAATGCCCGGAGGTAGGCCCTCTGCCGGGGAGGTGCCGGCGAGCCTTCCCCCGGCAGAGGATCCTGATACGTCCATTTTGCATCATGCTTTTATATCAATATTTATTGCATTATGGGCTGTTATTACACATTATGTCACAATACTTATGCCTATTCTCTCTCATTTTACAAGGTTTACATAAGGAGGGAGAATGCCGGCAGCTGGAATTCTGGGCTAGAAAAGGAGCAAATATTAGAGACCTATTCTACACAACTCCAAAGGTCCTGAAACTCCACGGAATTTATTTTTGGAAATAATAAAAAATATTGAGCGGAAGAAATACCAGAGGGGGCCCACACCCTGGCCACGAGGGTGGGGGGGCGCGCCCTTCCCCTGGGCGCGCCCCCTGCCTCGTGGGCCCCCTGTTGGCCCTCCGGTGCCCATCTTCTGCTATATGAAGTCTTTCATCCTAAGAAAAATCATAAGCAAGCTTCCGGGACGAGACTCCGCCGCCACGAGGCGGAACCTTGGCGGAAGCAATCTAGGGCTCTGGCAGAGCTGTTCTGCCGGGGACACTTCCCTTCGGGAGGGGGAAATCATCGCCATCGTCATCACCAACGCTCCTCTCATCGGGAGAGTGCCAATCTCCATCAACATCTTCACCAGCACCATCTCCTCTCAAACCCTAGTTCATCTCTAGTATCCAATTCTTGCCTCCAAGTCTGGGATTGGTACCTGTAGGTTGCTAGTAGTGTTGATTACTACTTGTAGTTGATACTAGTTGGTTTATTTGGTGGAAGATCATATGTTCAGATCCTATATGCATATTAATACCCCTCTGATTATGAACATGAATATGCTTTGTGAGTAGTTACGTTTGTTCCTGAGGACATGGGAGAAGTCTTGCTATTAGTAGTCATGTGAATTTGGTATTCATTCAATATTTTGATGAGATGTATGTTGTCTCTCCTCTAGTGGTGTTATGTGAACGTCGACTACATGACACTTCACCATTACTTGGGCCTAGAGGAAGGCATTGGGAAGTAATAAGTAGATGATGGGTTGCTAGAGTGATAGAAGCTTAAACCCTAGTTTATGCGTTGCTTCGTAAGGGGCTGATTTGGATCCATATGTTTCATGGTATGGTTAGGTTTACCTTAATAATTCTTTTGTAGTTGCGGATGCTTGCAATAGGGGTTAATCATAAGTGGGATGCTTGCCCAAGTAAGGACAGCACCCAAGCACTGGTCCACCCACATATCAAATTATCAAAGTACCGAACGCGAATCATATGAACGTGATGAAAACTAGCTTCACGATAATTCCGATGTGTCCTCGGGAGCGCTTTTCTCTATATAAGAGTTTGTCCAGGCTTGTCCTTTGCTACAAAAAGGATTGGGCCACCTTGCTGCACTTTATTTACTTTTGTTACTTGTTGCTCGTTACAAATTATCTTATCACAAAACTATCTGTTACCTATAATTTCAGTGCTTGCAGAGAATACCTTGCTGAAAACCGCTTATCATTTCCTTCTGCTCCTCGTTGGGTTCGACACTCTTACTTATCGAAAAAACTACGATAGATCCCCTATACTTGTGGGTCATCAAGACTCTTTTCTGGCGCCGTTGCCAGGGAGTGAAGCGCCTTTGGTAGGTGGAATTTGGTAAGGAAAAATTTATATGGTGTGCTGAAATTTACTGTCACTTGTTACTATGGAAAGTAATCCTCTGGGGGGCTTGTTCGGGGTATCTTCACCCCGACTAGTAGAGCAAAGATTTGCTCCTCAACCTACTGAACCTACTGAAAATGAAAATGTCTACTTTGAAATTCCTTCGGGTATGTTAGAAAAACTGCTAGCTAATCCTTTTGCAGGAGACGGAACCATGCATCCTGATGAGCACCTAATATATGTGGATGAAATTTGTGGATTATTTAAGCTTGCAGGTATACCCGATGATGTTATTAAGAAGAAGGTCTTCCCTTTATCTTTGAAGGGATATGCATTGACATGGTATAGGCTATGTGATGATATGGGATCATGGAACTACAAACGATTGAAATTGGAATTTCATCAGAAGTTTTATCCTATGCATCTTGTTCATCGTGATCGCAATTATATATATAATTTTTGGCCTCGCGAAGGAGAAAGCATCGCTCAAGCTTGGGGGAGGCTTAAATCAATGTTATATTCATGCCCCAATCATGAGCTCCCAAGAAAAATAATTATTCAAAATTTTTATGCTCGGCTTTCTGATAACAATCGCACCATGCTCGATACTTCTTGTGCTGGCTCTTTTATGATGAAGACTATTGAATTCAAATGGGATTTATTGGAAATAATTAAACGCAACTCTGAAGATTGGGATCTCGACGAAGGTAAGGAGTCAGGTATGACACCTAAGTTTGATTGTGTTACATCTTTTATGGATACCGATGCTTTCCGTAAATTTAGCACTAAATATGGACTTGATTCTGAGATAGTAGCTTCTTTCTGTGAATCTTTTGCTACTCATGTTGATCTCCCTAAGGAGAAGTGGTTTAAATATCATCCTCCCATAGAAGTAAAAGTAGCTGCACCTATTAAAGTTGAAGAAAAGACTATCACTTATAATGATCCTATTGTTCCAACTGCTTATGTTGAGAAACCACCTTTCCCTGTTAGAATAAAGGATCATGCTAAAGCTTCAACTGTGGTTCGTAAAAGCAATATTAGAACTTATACACCTCCTGAGCAAGTTAAAGTTGAACCTAATATTGCTATTGTTAAAGATCTCTTGGCTGATAATATTGATGGGCATGTTATTTATTTCTGTGATGAAACTGCTAGAATTGCTAAACCTTGTGCTAAAGATAAACATAGACCTGTGGTAGGCATGCCTGTTATTTCTGTTAAAATATGAGATCATTGTTATCATGGCTTATGTGATATGGGTGCTAGTGCTAGTGCAATACCTATTGACTTATACAAAGGAATTATGCATGATATTGCACCTACTGAGTTAGAAGATATTGATGTCACAATTAAACTTGCCAATAGAGATAATATTTCACCTATGGGAATTGTTAGAGATGTTGAAGTCTTGTGTGAGAAAACTAAATATCCTGCTGATTTTCTTGTTCTTGGTTCCCCAGAAGATAGCTTTTGTCCCATTATATTTGGTAGACCCTTCTTGAACACTGTTAATGCTAGGATAGACTGCGAAAAGGATGTTGTTACTATTGGTTTAGGTCATATGTCTCATGAGTTTAACTTTTCTAAATTTCGTAGACAACACCGTGAAGAGGAATTGCCTAGTAAGGATGAAATTATTGGTCTTGCTTCTATTGCCGTACCTCCTAGTGATCCTTTAGAACAATATTTGCTAGACCATGAAAATGACATGTTTATGAATGAAAGAAGGGAAATAGATGAAGTATTCTTTAAACAAGAACCCATCCTGAAACACAATTTGCCTGTCGAAATCCTAGGGGATCCTCCTCCACCCAAGGGTGATCCCATGTTTGAGCTCAAACCGTTACATGATACTCTTAAATATGCTTATCTTGATGAAAAAAGATATATCCTGTTATTATTAGTGCTAACCATTCAGAGCATGAAGAAGAGAGATTATTGAAAACTCTGAAGAAGCACCGCACTGCTATTGGATATACTCTTGATGATCTTAAGGGCATTA
The DNA here is from genome assembly GCF_018294505.1 of Triticum aestivum. NCBI lineage: Eukaryota > Viridiplantae > Streptophyta > Magnoliopsida > Poales > Poaceae > Triticum > Triticum aestivum. The sequence continues at coordinate 390,017,064 of NC_057805.1, forward strand.
GCCCCACTCTATGCCAACACAAAATAAATTTGGAGAAAGATGCCAAACCAGTTCGTGATCACCAACGATGGCTGAATCCTAAGATGAAAGAAGTGGTAAGAAAGGAAATACTAAAGCTTCTGGAGGCAGGTATTATTTATCCCGTTGCTGATAGTCAGTGGGTAAGTCCTGTCCATTGTGTCCCTAAAAGAGGAGGTATTACCGTCGTTCCTAATGATAAAGATGAATTGATCCCACAAAGAATTATTACAGGTTATAGGATGGTAATTGATTTCTGCAAATTAAATAAGGCTACTAAAAAGGATCATTACCCCTTACCTTTTATTGATCAAATGCTAGAAAGATTATCCAAACATACACATTTTTGTTTTCTAGATGGTTATTCTGGTTTCTCTCAAATACCTGTGTCAGCGGATGATCAATCAAAGACCACTTTTACTTGCCCTTTCGGTACTTTTGCTTATAGACGTATGCCTTGTGGTTTATGTAATGCACCTGCTACCTTTCAAAGATGCATGATGGCTATATTCTTTGACTTTTGTGAAAAGATATGTGAGGTTTTCATGGATGATTTCTTCGTTTATGGATCCTCTTTTGATGATTGCTTGAGCAACCTTGATCGAGTTTTGCAAAGATGTGAAGAAACCAATCTTGTCTTGAATTGGGAGAAGTGCCACTTTATGGTTAATGAAGGTATTGTCTTGGGGCATAAAATTTCTGAAAGAGGTATTGAAGTTGATAAAGCCAAGGTTGATGCTATTGAAAAGATGCCATGTCCCACGGACATCAAAGGTATAAGAAGTTTCCTTGGTCATGCCGGTTTTTATAGGAGGTTCATTAAAGACTTCTCAAAAATTTCTCAGCCTCTGACTAATTTGTTACAAAAAGATATACCATTTGTCTTTGATGATGATTGTGTAGAAGCATTTGAAATACTTAAGAAAGCATTGATCTCTGCACTTATTGTTCAGCCACCTGATTGGAATTTACCTTTTGAAATTATGTGTGATGCTAGTGATTATGCTGTAGGTGCTGTTCTAGGGCAAAGAGTGGATAAGAAATTAAATGTTATTCAATATGCTCGTAAAACTCTAGACAATGCCCAAAGAAATTACGCTACTACTGAAAAAGAATTCTTAGCAGTTGTATTTGCTTGTGATAAGTTCAGACCTTATATTGGTGATTCTAAAGTAACTATTCACACTGATCATGCTGTTATTAAATATCTTCTGGAAAAGAAAGATTCTAAACCTAGACTTATTAGATGGGTTCTCTTGCTACAAGAATTTGATTTGCATATTATTGATAGAAAGGGAGCTGAGAACCCCGTTGCAGACAATTTGTCTAGGTTAGAAAATGTTCCTGATGACCCACTACCTATTGATGATAGTTTTCCTGATGAACAACTGAATGTCATAAATGCTTCTCGTACTGCTCCATGGTATGTTGATTACGCTAATTACATTGTTGCTAAATTTATACCACCAAGTTTCACATACCAGAAAAAGAAAAAGTTTTTCTATGATTTGAGACATTACTTTTGGGATGACCCACATCTTTATAAAGAAGGAGTAGATGGTGTTATTAGACGTTGTGTACCTGAGCATGAACAGGAACAAATCCTATGCAAGTGTCACTCCGAGGCTGATGGAGGACACCACGCTGAAGACAGAACTGCACACAAGGTATTGCAATCCGGTTTCTATTGGCCTACTCTCTTCAAGGATGCCCGTAAGTTTGTCTTATCTTGTGATGAATGTCAAAGAATTGGTAATATTAGTAGACGTCAAGAAATGCCTATGAATTATTCACTTGTTATTGAAGCATTTGATGTTTGGGGCTTTGATTATATGGGACCGTTTCCTGCCTCTAATGGATATACACATATTTTAGTTGGTGTTGATTACGTTACTAAGTGGGTAGAAGCTATTCCAACTAGTAGTGCTGGTCATAACACCTCTATTAAGATGCTTAAAGAAGTTATTTTTCTGAGGTTTGGAGTCCCTAGATATTTAATGACTGATTGTGGTTCACATTTTATTCATGGTGCTTTCCGTAAAATGCTTGCTAAGTATGATGTTAATCATAGAATTGCATCTCCTTATCATCCGCAGTCTAGTGGTCAAGTAGAATTGAGCAATAGAGAACTCAAATTAATTTTGCAAAAGACTGTTAATAGATCTAGAAAGAATTGGTCCAAGAAACTTGATGATGCATTATGGGCCTATAGAACTGCATATAAAAATCCTATGGGTATGTCTCCGTATAAAATGGTTTATGGAGAAGCATGTCACTTACCTCTCGAACTAGAACATAAGGCTTATTGGGCTATTAAAGAGCTCAGTTATGATTTCAAACTTGCCGGTGATAAGAGGTTATTTGACATTAGCTCACTTGATGAATGGAGAACCCAAGCCTATGAGAATGCCAAATTGTTTAAAGAAAAAATCAAAAGATGGCATGACAAAAGGATACAAAAGCGTGAGTTTAATGTAGGTGATTATGTATTACTATACAACTCTTGTTTAAGATTTTTTGCAGGAAAACTTCTCTCTAAATGGGAAGGTCCTTACGTTATCGAGGAGGTCTATCGTTCCGGGGCCATAAAAATCAACAACTTCGAAGGCACAAATCCGAAGGTGGTGAACGGTCAAAGAATCAAACATTATATCTCAGGTAATCCCATAAATGTTGAAACCAATGTTATTGAATAGTGACCCCGGAGGAATACATAAGGGACACTTTCCGGAACGTTTCAGACTCCGAAAAGGAATAGGTATGTGGTACGGTAAGTAAACCGACTCCAAAACAGTTCTAATGGCAATTTTTCTCTGTTTTGGAATAATTAGAAAAATAGAAAAATAAGAAGCAGTCCGGGAAGGACACGAGGGCTCCACGAGGGTGGAGGGCGCACCCTACCCCCCTGGGCGTGCCCCTGCCTCGTGGGCACCTCGTGTGCTCTCCGGACTCCGTTTTCTTGCACGTTACGTATTTTGGTCGGTAAAAATTCATTATATAATCTCCCGAAGGTTTTGACTTCTGTTGTCACATCCCTAGTTCTGGTATGACCTAGACTAGCTAGTCATGTGTGCATCATGTTTAAATTTCATTTTAAATTGAAATGGGGATTTGTGAAACCCTCAGAATCATTTCTGGAAATGACCCAAATAAAAATTGCTCCAAAAGGGTCCAAGAAAATGTTCATGTTGCTCTCTGAAAATATTGGACAGAGATAAAAATCAAACCAATATTTTCAGGAGCTCATAAGTATTTATTTTGGGCATTTGGAATTAATGCAATAATTATTTGCTTTGGATATATATTGTTATATATATAAAATATTGTCCAAAAATTATGCCATTTGTTGAGGAGTTCTGGAATAATACCACTAGCCTCTATAAAAATTGGCATAAGTAAATAAAATGGTTTAGTATTTTTATTAAACCAAACAAATGTCAGAAAATTAGAAAAGAAAAAGAAATAGGAAAAGGGAGCTTACCTGCGGCCTCGCACTGTGCGGCCTGGCCTGGCCCAGCAGGCCAGCCCAGCTGACTGGCCAGCGCCACTCGTCCCCCTCCTCGCGCCAGAGGGACAGGGCGTGTGGTCGCCGCACGCCGCGCGCATGCACGCCACGGCAGCTGCCTGCCTGCCCTCCCCTCCCTCGACGCCTCGGTCGCCTGGACGACGCCACGACCCCCCCTCTAGGCCTCACTCCCTCTCTCCTGCGCCTCTCCCCTCCTCTCTCCCGCTCTCTCCCGCGACGCCCGAACGCGCCGGTCGCCGCCGTTCGCTGCCCCGCGCTCCCCGCCATCCCCTCGCACCTCTGTCGTGTCCTAGAGCTCCGCCTCCTCGCACTGAACCCCTCCGCTGAGCCACGCAAGCCGAAACGCCCTGGAGCGCCTCCATCGCCGTCGTCCTCAACTCCGGCCGCCGGAGATCGTCTTCGCGGCCCCACCGTCTCCAGTGCGTCCCCGAGCTCTCCGACGACGCCGTCGAGTCCACCGTGAGCTCCTGCCCCGTTCCCCTCTCTCCGTTTCTCCGTTCCCGCGCTATAGCCCCGACCCCCACCATGGCCGTAGCTCCTCGCCGCCGTCCATGTCACCGCCGTCGCCCTGGCCACCGCAGCCCGCAACCGAGCGCGTCACCGTGCTTCTGGTGACGCCAGGAGGCCGTAGCGCCTCTTGGCACACGCCCCCGTGCACCGCAGCGCTGCGCCTGCCTTTGGCCGAACTCCGTACACCGCCGCGAGCTTCGCTCCGGCGAGCTTCGACCACCCCACGGTGTTCCGCGTGTCCCACTGGATGCGCGCGAGCCTGGGCTTCGCGTAGGTGGCCTCCGCGGCCCAAATGGTCGCCGGAGCGACGAACCCGACGAACTCCGCCGCGCTCGGCCTCGCTGGCGACTAACCGCCGGTCAACCCGGGTCAAACCGCACTAATTACCCCCCCTGTGACACTGACAGTGGGCCCCTGCGCCTAATCCTATAATTAGAACAAATTAAACCCTCTGTTTAAAACGTGTGTCACTGACGTGTGGACCCCACACGTCAGGTTTGACTTGGTCAGCGCCGCTAACCCGCTGACGTCATGATGACGCAGTGCTGACGCAATAAACCCCTTTTTTGGATTTAAATTAAATTAGGAAATTCCAGAAAATTGGTAAAACTTCTAAAATTCATAGAAATTCAACCGTAGCTCAGATTTAAATAATTTATATATGAAAAATTATCAGAAAAATGCAATCTATCCATCTGTACTAGTTTCATGCATGACAAACCAACTTATACCTACTGTATAAGTGATAACATATAAATGGCATATATAAGGACTTAAATTAGAGTTGCATTTGAACCTTTGGTTCAAATGGATCTCTTCCAAGTTGAATGCTAAAAAGCATTGGCTCAAAACACATCACATATTCATGCCATATTCATGCATCATATTGTTGCATATGATTGTGTTTTGATTGTCGACATCGTTCCCTCTCGATAGGTCCTGCTCCGGAGAGTGTTCCAGAGTACCTGTCTGAGGAGCAGTGCCACCCTGTTGATCTACCAGGCAAGCAAACCCCCTTTGTTCATTCCGATACAAACCTACTCTCTCGCTCCTGCTCTCTTTTACTGCATTAGGACAACAACGATTCAACTGCTACTTTATGCTGCGGTAGTTGAACCCATTCCTCTGCATGACCTGTCATTGCCACAGTAAATAGTTGAAACCCACTAGCATGTGTAGGAGTTGATTGAGCCATGTTGTGTTCCTACCATGCCTTGCCTGCTATTGCTTAGAGTTGTGTCAGGTCTGGTTCATTGGGAATGAATTGGAGTGTTACGATATGTTCTGGTGCCGAGAGTTAAGCGTGTGAACATGATTTGGTAAAGGTGGCGGTGAGAGGCCATGTAGGAGTACATGGTGGGTTGTCTCACTGGAACCATCCTTAAGCACTGAGTTCTGTGTATGTTGTCCAATGACTAGTTACTACCACACATTGGAATGCTTAAGTGCCCCTCTCGACTTATTAACCAACTTGGTCTCTGTCCAGGAGTTGCAACTAGTTTCTCGTGTTTGTAGGTAGTGCTATTTTTCTACCGAGTGGCACCCGGCAGGGTGGGCTTGGGACAGACTAGGCACACGTGGCTCGGTGTACCGAGTGGCACCCGGATGGTGGGCTCGGGAACCCTGTACACATCGTTTCGGGCTGTGAGCGACACCCCGGCCGGATCTCCTTGCGGATGGAACCCGAATAGGCGATAAACCTGGCTAGAGTCTTGTGTGGTTAGTCAGGTCGTGGCCGACACCCTCGCCAGGCTTCCGCTTGAAGGTTGCCGAGGTACATGACGTGTACATGGCGGTAAGTGGCGAGAGCGTGTGTGACGCAGTACACCCCTGCAGGGTTATCATGATCTATTCGAATAGTCGTGTCCTCGGTTATGGACTTCTTGGATGCTTACGTGGTACATAGACAACTTGAAGTGGATACTCTAAAATGCTCAAGATAAGTGTGAGTGCTATGGATGGCTTCTCGTAGTGAGACGGGAATGGATCCATAGTGGTGTATTGAGGTGCTGATTAGTGGACTCGTGTGCGCCTTCTTACCTCAAAGAAGTTTCTCGTAGTCATAGAACAGGATAGCCACTGAGTCAAAGCTGGCTTGCTGCAACTAAACCCCACACTACCTTCTTGATACAAATGCGTGTAAGATAGGATCTGATGTAAGTCTTGATGAGTACCTTTGTACTCATGTTGCTTTATTTATGTTTTTGCAGCGGAGACTTCAGTCTTACTAGTAGCTCCGCTTGGACTTCGACGAGTAGCTTGTACCTCAGCTATGATCTTGAACCCTTGGGAGGGTCTTGTAGATAGTCAGGCTTCTCAGCCTTTTTCTTTTGTAGTTGTCTGTACTCAGACATGTAATGCTTCCGTTGCTTGTATGCTCTGAATGATGGGTCATGTGACCCCTGTTTGTACTTAATGCTATGTGGCTCTTCTGGGCCTTTTATCTATATGAGTTTGTGTTATGTTGTGATGCCACGTTGTACAGCACATACTTGCATGTTATGCGTATGTGTAACGTGTATTGCTATGTGTGGGATCCGGCAATCTAGTTGTTTATCCTTGGCAGCCTCTCTTGTGGGGAAATGTAGTCTAGTGCCTCCTTGAGCCATAGTAGTTCGCTACAGCCCGGTTCACCGGAGTCCTGCTAGCCCAGCACTACTGCTCTGGACACTTGACTGGCCGGCATGTGTTTCATTTCGTTCCTGTGTCTGTCCCTTCGGGGAAATGTCACGCGGTGACATCCGGAGTCCTGCCTAGCCTGCTACAGCCCGGGTTCCCGGAGTCCTGTTAGCCCAGTGCTACAGCCCGGATTCACACGCTGCTGACCGACACGCTCGATGTTGATTCATGTATGCCTGTCCCCATACGTTAGTGCCGCTTTGGGTTCACGACTAGCCATGTCGGCCCGGGTTCTCTGTCATATGGATGCTAGCGACATTGTCATATACGTGAGCCAAAAGGCGCAAACGGTCCCGGGCCATGGTAAGGCGACACCCGTGGGAATACCATGCGTGAGGCCGCAAAGCGATATGAGGTGTTACATGCTAGATCGGTGTGACTTAGAATCGGGGTCCCGACATCTGTATCACGCAAATATCCTCTGTTCTTGTTTCGAGCTATTTTTCTGACAGATCTAGATCATCATGACGTCTCCAAGTGCCCCCAAGGACAAGTTCTTCGAGAAGGTCATCAACCCCTACCTCGCGGAGGTGCTGCAACACCCTCAAACCATTGAGATGCATGAGGGGGTGCTGCACATCCGCGATGTTGAGGGACCGAGGAAGACCGGAAGCGTGGAGACAAGGCTCGAGGCAATGGAGCAACAAGTTTTCAAGTGCCAGGAGATGGTGGAGTGAGGACTTGACTCCAATCACATGATGATCGCGGAGTTCACCAACAACCGCAAGCTAGATGCCAAGGACATTGGGGAGGCCATCTTCCAGGTCCATGAGAAAATTGAGCACCTCCAAGCCCAAATCTATGACCTGCAAAACCAAAACTGTGAGTATGAATATAGATTCAAGAGAATGAGTTTGGCTGCAGATTTGAGGATCCCGGAGACTCGATCTTCCTTCTATGATGGTGAGCCCATGCCTTGGAAGATGGACGACAAGCCTACTTCATCAACAACCCCATCACCACCACCTCTGAAGAAGGAAACATAATCATATGGGTATGGGCACTCCCCTTGGCAACTTCCAAGCTTGGGGGAGGTGCCCCGGTATCGTATCACCACCACATCTCCTATCTTTATTTTTTTCTTAGTTCGGTCCTTTTAGTAATATCTTGATCTAGTTGAATAAAAGTTTTGGTATGATCTAGTTTTGAGTTTTGCTTTATGATCCCTTTATGTAATCGAGTCCGTGAGCTATATATAATAAAGATTAGTGTTGAGTCAAGGGCTTGATTATGTTGCTATGATCTTGAGTGAATAAAAGAAAAGAGAAAAGAATAAAAAGAAACAAAGAGATCATATTGATCTTATGGAGAGTAATGACTTCACATAGAAAGAGTATGATGATTAAAAGTTGTTGAGAGTTGACAAACATAGCTTTGGTCATCGTTGCAATTAATAGGAAGTAATAAAGAAAGAGAGGTTTCACATATAAATATACTATCTTGGACATCTTTTATGATTGTGAGCACTCATTAAAATATGACACGCTAAAGAGTTGATGTTGGGAAAGGAAGACAACGTAATGGGTTATGTTTTCTTATATCCGAAATAAAGTATATTGCCATGGATCATCCAACATGTTGAGCTTGCCTTTCTCCCTCATGCTAGCCCAATTCTTTGCACCAAGTAGAGATACTACTTGTGCTTCCAAATATCCTTAAACCCAGTTTTGCCATGAGAGTCGACCATATCTACCTATGGATTGAGTAAGATCCTTCAAGTAAGTTGTCATCGGTGCAAGCAATAAAAATTGCTCTTTAAATATGTATAATTGATTGGTGTGGAGGAAATAAGCTTTATACGATCTTGTGATGTGGAAGAAATAAAAGCGACGGACTGCATAATAAAGGTCCATATCACAAGTGGCAATATAAAGTGACATTCTTTCGCATTAAGATTTTGTGCATCCAACCCTGAAAGCGCATGACAACCTTTGCTTCCCTCTGCGAAGGGCCTATCTTTTACTTTTATCTCTTACCCTTATGCAAGAGTCATGGTGATCTTCACCTTTCCTTTTTACATTTTATCCTTTGGCAAGCACAGTATGTTGGAAAGATCCTGATACATATATCTAATTGGATGTAAGTTAGCATGAACTATTATTGTTGACATTACCCTTGAGGTAAATGGTTGGGAGGCGAAAACTATAAGCCCCTATCTTTCTCTATGTCCGATTAAAACTCTGTAACCACAAGTATTGCGTGAGTGTTAGCAATTGTGAAGGACTAAATGATAGTTGAGTATGTGGACTTGCTGAAAAGCTCTGACATAGACTCTTTCTGATGTTATGATAAATTGCAATTGCTTCAATGACTGAGATTATAGTTTGTTGGTTCTCAATAAAGTTTCTGATTCATACTTTGCATTGTGAATAGATTATTACTTGAGCATAAGAAATCATATGACAATATCCATATATGTTGCTGTTATAAGAATAATCATGATGCCCTCATGTCCGTATTTTATTTTATCGACACCTCTACCTCTAAACATGTGGACAAATTTATCGTTACCGGCTTCCGCTTGAGGCCAAGCGAGGTCTAAGCTTGGGGGAGTTGATACGTCCATTTTGCATCATGCTTTTATATCGATATTTATTGCATTATGGGCTGTTATTACACATTTTGTCACTGTAGTGACCAGACCTCAAACAGTTTGATCTACCGTGCACCAGTGTCATCCCTGGATCAGTAATGCTGACACGCACAGTACTTGGAGGATTTATAATAGAGTAGCAATCACACACTTATTACAACGAGTATCTCAAGAGAGAAATAAGTATGAAAAATATGGCTTAAGGCCATCTAAAACGATAACAGCGAAAGACTTGGAAGATAAGTGAGTCCATCAACTCCAACGGCATCACTAAGTATAAGACCACGACCTAAGGCACCTTACTCGTCGTCTGAAAAGTCTGCAACATGAAACGTTGCAGCCCGAAAACGGGTCAGCACATGGAATATGCTGGCAAAATAACGCATAGAGAGTAATGGACAGAATAATGGTATACTACATGCATATATGGCTGGTGTTGAGCTCTATGGTTACAGTTTTGCAAAAAGCCAATTTTTCCCTACTGCAAAGGAATAAATTTTATTTAACTATCATGGTGGTTGTTAAACATTGAGATGGTTGACAGCATCTCAATCCCAATTAAGTATCATCATTAACCCAACAAAATTAATTAAAGTAACATGATGAGATTCACATGATAATCCAAGTACTAGATACTCAAGATGTCCATAACCGGGGACACAGCTAACCATGATTAGTTTATACACTCTGCAGAGGTTTGTGCACTTTTCCCCACAAGACTCGATCTCCTCCGTTGGGATTCTCGCACTTCATGGTGTTTGAGAAACGGATGACTGAGACACAGTCTTTCAGTAGCGTTAACTCTCTACTCCGGGTAGACAGTACCACCTACATCCCCTACATCTGCTAGTCTACCTCTTCAAGAGCTCACACAACCTACTCAACTATGCTAGAGCCCATAATAGCTTGCGGCTGCACAAGGAAGTTTCTAGCATGAATAATCTCATGATCCCTTTGAACCTGGTTGGCGGTCCAAAGAAAAACAGGCAATCACTAGAATACCCAGGTGCCTCAATCCACCCAGATGTGTGTTTTAGTTGCCACCTTAAGTAAACCATTAATTTAACAATCTCACATCTGTCATGGATACATTCAAACCCAATCCACGTCTACTAGCATAGCATAGCAACATGAGCAAACGTAGAAGTAACTCCCAAGGTTTGATAATAAACAAGGCAATAGGTACTACCTCATCTACTTCCCAATACCCACAATTTAATTAGATCCTAATCATGCAATGTTTGAGGATTGGTCTAATGCAATAAACTAGGTAGTAAAGAGATATGATCAAAGTGTTACTTGCCTTGCTGATGATCTGTGAAACTTAGAGATTCGAAGTAGCAAGCGGCGCACTCCGGGTACTCTATCGCAAACAAACAAGCATACAATAAGCACTCATCTAATGCACAGGTAAAACTCAAGTAAAAGATCTAACCAGAAAGTTCAACTTAAGAACTCTGGTTTGCAAAAAGAATCAAATCGAACGAAGCAACGAAGGTCAAATGGCAAAAGAAACAGGCTTCGTTTACTAATCTGGATCTAAGTCAAATTTTACAGTAGCACAAACTTGTTTGAGTTGGTTAAATGGAAAGATAATTTCGAGACGAAACTCTAGGCGCTTGAATCGCCTGATTCCGATAAACTAGCGAAAAGTTAAACTAAAGCGAAAAACAGATCGGAAATCGCGATCTGGAATAATCGCGAATAATCCGACGAAAAAGAAAACTGACGAACAGTTAATCGAACGGACGTTCGTTAATAGCAACTAAACGGTGAACACGTTCGTTAAAACGAACGGACCGGCGAACGTTCACTAACTAACTAAACCAAAGAAAAAAATAAACCGATCTTAAAAAAATAAACCTAGGGTTTCTAAAAAAAATAAACCGAAATGGTTTTAAAAAAAGGGACTCGGCGGCGGCGGCTTCGGTTACCTCCGGCGAGGTTACTACGGCAGGCGGGACGGGCTCCGGCGGGGCTTCGGGGGGGGGGTGCGGCGGGGTGCGGGGAGGCGGCGGGTGGCGACGGGAGGCGGCGTTCGGCGTCTCGGGCGTCGGCGGCTTCGGGCGGCTCCGGCGGGCTTCGGTCGGGGTGGGACGGGGCGAGGGAGGCGGCGGGGTGCGGGGTATATATAGGTGGGGGGCTGCCGTGGGGGAGGGGGCAAGGCGGCGGGAGGTGGCGTCGATCGGGACTCGGGTGGCGGCGCGGACGTCTCCAGCTCGAAGATGACGGGGAGCTGGGCTGGGCCGCTTGGCTGGGCTTCGGCCCAGTCGGCGCTCGCGGGATTTTTTTGTAAATAATTCCGCCGAACCTAAAAAAATCCTAGAAAAATAAATAAAAAACTAAAAATGCCAAAAATAAATTTTCACCGTCTAATTAAAATAATAAGAACGAGATGAACATTTTCTTGGCCCAAAAATGCAGTTTTGAAAACGTGAAATTTTTCTAATGCAAATAAAATTGCAAATAAAATCCGAATAATAATTAAAACCAAAATCCTCGTTTCATTATTTGATAAAAAATCAAATATGAAAACCGGGAAAATCCCCAACTCTCTCCTAGGGTCCTTGAGTTGCTTAGGATTTCGAGGATTTGCCAACATGCAATAAAATATGCTATGCAATGATGATCTAATGTATAACATTCCAAATTGAAAATTTGGGATGTTACAAACCTACCCCCTTAAGAGGAATCTCGCCCTCGAGATTCGGGTTGGCTAGAAAATAGGTGAGAGTGGTCCTTCCGTAGATCTTCCTCTCGTTCCCAGGTGGCTTCGTCCTCGGTATGGTGACTCCACTGAACTTTGCAAAACTTGATAACCTTGCTGTGGGTGACTCGGCTGGCATATTCCAGAATCTTAACTGGTTTCTCCTCATAGGTCAAGTCACTATCCAACTGAATCGCTTCCAATGGCACCGTATCTCTCAATGGTATATCAGCCATATCTGCGTGGCACTTCTTCAACTGGAAAACGTGAAATACATCATGAACTCCTGACAATCCTTCAGGCAATTCCAGCTTGTAGGCAACTTCTCCCATATGCTCCAAAACTTTGTATGGTCCTACAAAACGTGGCGCTAACTTTCCCTTAACTCCAAAGCGCTTCACTCCTCGATGTGGTGATACTTGTAGGTAAACTCTCTCTCCAACTTCGTAAACTGTCTCCTTGCGTTTAGAATCCACATAACTCTTCTGCCTAGACTGGGCTACCTTGAGCCTATCGCGAATCAACTTCACTTTCTGTTCGGACTCTTTAATCAAATCTGGTCCAAACAACTGGCGGTCTCCAACTTCGTCCCATAACAATGGTGTTCTACACCTCCTTCCGTATAAAGCTTCGAAAGGGGCCATCTTCAAACTGGTTTGATAACTGTTGTTGTAAGAGAATTCTGCATACGGCAAATTGTCGTCCCAACTAGATCCATAATCTAGCGCACAAGCTCTCAGCATATCTTCCAAAATCTGATTGACTCTCTCGGTCTGTCCGTCTGTCTGTGGGTGAAAGGCTGTACTGAACTCTAGCCTGGTACCCAAAGTTTCATGTAACTGATTCCAAAACTTCGAAGTAAACTGGGTTCCTCTATCTGATACAATGGTCCTCGGAACTCCATGCAGACATACGATCCTAGTCATGTATATCTTTGCCAACTTAGCACTGGTGTAAGTGGTCTTTACTGGGATGAAATGAGCTACCTTCGTCAAACGATCGACTACAACCCATATCGAGTCATAGCCTGAACGAGTCCTGGGCAATCCCGTGATAAAATCCATGCCTAGTTTATCCCACTTCCATTAGGGTATCGGCAATGGCTGTAGCAATCCTGCTGGCTTCTGATGCTCTGCCTTCACTCTCTGACATACATCACAAACTGCTACATACTCCGCAATATCCTTCTTCATTCCGGCCCACCAGAAAGTATCCTTCAAATCCAAATACATCTTGGTATTTCCTGGGTGAATCGAATAAGGCGAATCATGGGCCTCTTGCAAGATCAACTTCCTGATCTCCGGATCATTGAGCATATAAACGCGGTCCTCAAACCATAAGGTATCGTGCTCAACCTCACGAAATCCCTTGGCTTTTCCTTTACTCATCCTTTTCTTTATTTCTGCAATCTCCTTGTCTGTCTTCTGAGCTTCCCTGATCTTTTCCATCAAGGTAGACTGAATCTCCAACATTGCTACATAGCCTCTCGGAACTATTTCCAAACGTAGTTCGCGAAGATCCTCGCCTAACTTCTTGGGTAATTCTCCGATCATGAGTGTGTTGACATGACTTTTGCGGCTCAACGCATCAGCTACTACGTTAGCCTTCCCTGGGTGATAATGCAATCTCATATCATAATCCTTAATCAGCTCCAACCATCTCCTTTGCCTGAGATTCAACTCCTTCTGTGTGAAAATGTACTTCAAACTCTTGTGATCCGTGTACACCTCACAGTGATTTCCGATGAGAAAATGTCTCCATGTCTTCAACGCATGTACTACGGCTGCTAACTCCAGATCATGCGTGGCATAATTCTTCTCATGGGGTTTAAGTTGTCGTGAAGCATATGAAACAACTCTTCCCTCCTGCATTAGCACTGCTCCAACTCCTCGACGTGAAGCGTCGCAATATACTTCATAATCCTTGCGTTGATCTGGCAGAATCAACACTGGTGATGTAACCAAACGTTTCTTCAACTCTTGGAAACTAGCTTCACATTCCTCAGTCCAATTGAACTTGGTGTCCTTCTTTAACAGCTCTGTCATGGGCTTAGCAATCCTCGAGAAATTCTCAATGAACCTCCGGTAGTATCCTGCAAGTCCAAGAAAACTCCGGATCTCTCCAACTGATGTGGGTGATTCCCAGTTTGTCATAGTGTCGACTTTGGCGGGGTCTACTGCTATTCCTTCTCCGGATACAACATGTCCGAGGAATCCAACTTCCTTCAACCAAAACTCACATTTGCTGAACTTGGCGTATAACTGATGTTCTCTGAGCTTCTCAAGTACCAAACGCAAATCTTCCTTATGCTCCTTTTCATTCTTGGAGTAACCAAAATGTCATCAATAAACACTACGACGAACTTATCCAAAAACTCCATAAACACTTTGTTCATCAGGTTCATGAAATAGGCAGGTGCGTTAGTCAGACCAAATGACATAACGGTATACTCGTACAGCCCATACATGGTGGTAAAAGCCGTCTTAGGTATATCCTGCTCTCGAATCTTCAACTGATTGTATCCTGATCGTAGATCGATCTTGGAAAATACCTTAGCTCCTTGTAATCGGTCAAACAGATCATTGATCATCGGCAGTGGGTACTTATTTTTGATGGTCACTTCATTCAATCCACGATAATCAATAACCATCCTCAACGATCCATCTTTCTTCTCCACTAGAAGTGCGGGTGATTCCCAAGGTGAAGAACTTGGGCGAATATAGCCTTTATCCAGTAACTCCTTAATCTGCTTCTTAATATCCTCCAAATCTTTTGCGGGCATTCTGTACGGTCTCTTAGATATTGGCCCTGTGCCTGGCAAAAGCTCAATCAAAAACTCAATGTCTCTATCCGGTGGCATGCCTGGCAACTCTTCTGGAAATACATCCGGGTAATCCTTCACCACTGGTACTTCCTCCTGTACAACTCCTGATAAGGAATTCACCTGAGTCCTCTTCGGCATATGCCGGGATACATACTTAATCCTTCTTCCTTCTGGGGTGGTAAGCAAAATCGACTTACTGGCGCACTTAATGTTCCCTCCATACTTCGATAACTAATCCATGCCTAATATCACATCCAATCCTTGCGATTCCAGTACTATTAGGTCCGAGGGAAACACGTAGTTACCAATCCTTAATGGTAACCGATCACACCATAAACTAGCCATATACTCTGCTCCTGGCGAGGTTACTAACATGGGTGACCTAAGGGCTTGGGTTGCCAGTTTATACTTATCCACAAATCCCCTTGATATGTATGAATGCGATGCACCACTATCAAAAAGAACAAGTGCAGTAAATGACTTAACCAAAAACTTACCTATTACTGCATCTGGCTGAGCTTCAACCTCCTCCACGCTAATGTGGTTCACATGTCCTTTGTTGAAAGGGTTCGGCTTCTTCCGAGAGCTTCCATTGCCATTTCCATTCTGGGCTTCAGGACAGTCATTGGCATAATGTCCAGTCTTCCGACACTTAAAGCAAGTGACTTGGCTCAGGTCTCTCTTAGCTGGGGTTGAAGGGTTGGTACGGTTCTGGCCGTTGCTTCCTCCATTCCCATTACCATTCTTGGGGCCATTATGGTTGTGCGAACCTCCTCCATGGGTATGCTGAAATGGTCCTCCCGATTTTGAGGTAAAACGTGGCTTCTGCTGAGCTCCAGAATTGTACTTCCCTTGTCCATACTTCCTTTTACGTTTTTCAATCTGCTGTTGCTTCCCTTCAATCATGAGAGCTCTATCTACCAACTCCTGGTAGTTGTTGAAGGTTGCTACCATCAACTGCATGCTCAGCTCATCATTCAGTCCTTCCAGAAACTTCTCCTGCTTGGCTGCATCTGTAGCAACGTCATCTGCAGCATAACGTGCTAACTTACTAAAGTCATCCACATACTGGCCTACGGTGCGTCCTCCTTGGCGTAGGTTGCGAAACTCACGCTTCTTCATAGCCATAGCTCCTGCTGAGACATGGGCAGTACGGAAAGCTTGCTGAAACTGGTCCCATGTGACAGTGTCAATAGGGTGTGTGGCTGTGTAATTCTCCCACCATGATGCTGCGGGTCCATCAAGCTGATGTGCGGCAAAACGCACTCTCTCCGCATCTGTGCATCCTGCAGTGGTCAACTCCCTTCCAAATTTGCAGAGCCAATCATCTGCAACAATCGGCTCGGTGCTGCTGGAAAACACCAGCAGATTTAGCCTCAAGAAACGGGCTAAGTGATCAACAGGTGGTAGTGGTGGTGGTGGGTTGTTGTTGTTGCCTTGGTTCTGTACTAACACTTGCATCAGGGCATTCTGCTGTTGAATCAACTGAGTGATCTCCGGTGGAAAAACAAATCCGGTGTCGCGTCTCGGAGGCATCTGATAGGTTTAGAAAAGATGAGAATTTAGAATAGAATGAGGTCTAGAGAGAAAACACTACCCATATGCTCATGAGACAAACACAATCAATATCACTCAATCAATTCAAACAAGGCATACAATCGATTTAACTATCGTTACAAAGTGCTCGGACTATACTATATACATGGGGGAGTACTACTATTGATTATGGTGGTCTACTAGAAATTTTGATCGGTCGAAGACTCCATGATATTTGCTCCAGCTTCATCAACAAAATCATCTTCACTGGGGTCTGAGTCGGTGTCGTCGATGATGATGTAGTTATCCGGGCAAGTGCAATCATCATCTTCTCCTCCTGGTGCTGGGTCTCCCATGAATACTCCGATCTTGTTTATCAGGTCGTCATTCTTCTCCAACAGTGCGACGATTTCCTCCATATAATGGCCTTGAGTTCTTCCTCCAACTCCGTGATCTTGGTCAATGCCTTCTTCAGATCTATCATGTCTGCGCACATCTGGTTCTCCTGGCGACGAATGTGTTGGTTTTGCTCCTGGATGAAAGCTGCAATTGATCCATCCTTCTTGGTGCTGATCATCTCCCATTGCTCATCTCGGCGTCCACAAATCTGATAAATAGTATCCTTAAGCTCCCTGTGGTAGACTTCTCCAATGCGTCCCATAGTGATGTGGGCTGCCATGCTCTTCCCTAAACTCCAGGTTGCTGCATCAAAGGAAAACTCTATAGGCTCAGTGACTAGCGTAAACGTCCTTCCTGGAACTTGAACTTGAATATTCCAGTGCTCCTCTTCTGGTAGTGTGGCGTTGTAGGTCCCGGTGAAGCTTGGTATTCCGATGTTCAGGTACTTAGTGACTTCCTTCAACTTGTTCCTTGCATCCACCATTACTAAAAGGGTAGAAACTGGAGAGGAGTCAGAAATGAGAAGAGAGTAGTGTTCTAGGGTTTAAGCTTAGTGGTCGTGTCCTACAGTCAGCGTGTGCTCTGATACCACCTTGTTAGCGACCAGACCTCAAACAGTCTGATCTACCATGCACCAGTGTCATCCCTGGATCAGTAATGCTGACACGCACAGTACAAATGGAGGATTTATAACAGCGTAGCAATCACACACTTATTACAACAAGTATCTCAAGAGAGAAATAAGTATGACAAATATGGCTTAAGGCCATCTAAAACGATAACAGCGGAAGACTTGGAAGATAAGTGAGTCCATCAACTCCAACGGCATCACTAAGTATAAGACCACGACCTAAGGCACCTTACTCGTCGTCTGAAAAGTCTGCAACATGAAACGTTGCAGCCCGAAAACGGGTCAGCACATGGAATATGCTGGCAAAATAACGCATAGAGAGTAATGGACAGAATAATGCTATACTACATGCATATATGGCTGGTGTTGAGCTCTATGGTTAAGTTTTGCAAAAAGCCAATTTTTCCCTACTACAAAGGAATAAATTTTATTTAACTATCATGGTGGTTGTTAAACATTGAGATGGTTGACAGCATCTCAATCCCAATTAAGTATCATCATTAACCCAAAAAAATTAATTAAAGTAACATGATGAGATTCACATGATAATCCAAGTACTAGATACTCAAGATGTCCATAACCGGGGACACGGCTAACCATGATTAGTTTATACACTCTGCAGAGGTTTGTGCACTTTTCCCCACAAGACTCGATCTCCTCCATTGGGATTCTCGCACTTCATGGTGTTTGAGAAACGGATGACCGAGACACAGTCTTTCAGAAGCATTAACTCTCTACTCCAGGTAGACAGTACCACCTACATCCCCTACATCTGCTAGTCTACCTCTTCAAGAGCTCACACAACCTACTCAACTATGCTAGAGCCCATAATAGCTTGCGGCTGTACACGGAAGTTTCTAGCATGAATAATCTCATGATCCCTTTGAACCTGGGTGGCGGTCCAAAGAAAAACAGGCAATCACTGGAATACCCAGGTGCCTCAATCCACCCAGATGTGTGTTTTAGTTGCCACCTTAAGTAAACCATTAATTTAACAATCTCACATCTGTCATGGATACATTCAAACCCAATCCACGTCTACTAGCATAGCATAGCAACATGAGCAAACGTAGAAGTAACTCCCAAGGTTTGATAATAAACAGGGCAATAGGTACTACCTCATCTACTTCCCAATACCCACAATTTAATTAGATCCTAATCATGCAATGTTTGGTACTCTATCGCAAACAAACAAGCATACAATAAGCACTCATATAATGCACAGGTAAAACTCAAGTAAAAGATCTAACCAGAAAGTTCAACTTAAGAACTCTGGTTTGGAAAAAGAATCAAATCGGACGAAGCAACGAAGGTCAAACGACAAAAGAAACAGGCTTCATTTACTAATCTGGATCTAAGTCAAATTTTACAGTAGCACAAACTTGTTTGAGTTGGTTAAACGGAAAGAGAATTTCGAGACGAAACTCTAGGCGCTTGAATCGCCTGATTCCGATAAACGAGCGAAAAGTTAAACTAAAACGAAAAACAGATCAGAAATCGCGATCTGGAATAATCGCGAATAATCCGACGAAAAAGAAAACTGACGAACAGTTAATCGAACAGACGTTCGTTAACAGCAACTAAACGGTGAACACGTTCGTTAAAACGAACGGACCAGCGAACGTTCACTAACTAACTAAACCAAAGACAGAAATAAACCGATCTTAAAAAAAACCTAGGGTTTCTAAAAAAATAAACCGAAACAGTTTTAAAAAAACCGGACTCCGCGGCGGCAGCTTCGGTTACCTCCAGCGAGGTTACTCCGGCGGGCGGGACGGGCTTCGGGGGGGGGGTGCGGGGAGGCGGCGGGTGGCGACGGGAGGCGGCGTTCGGCGTCTCCGGCGTCGGCGGCTTCGGGCTCCGGCGTCGGGCGGCTCCGGCGGGCTTCGGTCGGGGTGGGACGGGGTGAGGAAGGCGGCGGGGTGCGGGGTATATATAGGTGGCGGGGCTGCCGTGCGGGAGGGGGCAAGGCGGCGGGAGGCACCGTCGATCGGGACTCGGGTGGCGGCGCGGACGTCTCCAGCTCGAAGACGACGGGGAGCTGGGCTGGGCCGCTCGGCTGGGCTTCGGCCTTGTCGGCACTCGCGGGATTTTTTTAAATAATTCCGCCGAACCTAAAAAAAATCCTAGAAAAATAAATAAAAATCTAAAAATGCCAAAAATAAATTTTCACCGTCTAATTAAAATAATAAGAACGAGATGAACATTTTCTTGGCCCAAAAATGCAGTTTTGAAAACGTGAAATTTTTCTAATGCAAATAAAATCCGAATAAAATCAAATATTTGATTTTAATATTTTTCCTCCAATATTTGAATTATTTCGGAGAAGTCATATTTTCTCCTCTCATTTATTTTAATATGTAAATTTTCCGGAGAGAAAAATAATTAAAACCAAAATCCTCGTTTCATTATTTGATAAAAAATCAAATATGAAAACCGGGAAAATCCCCAACTCTCTCCTAGGGTCCTTGAGTTGCTTAGGATTTCGAGGATTTGCCAACATGCAATAAAATATGCTATGCAATGATGATCTAATGTATAACATTCCAAATTGAAAATTTGGGATGTTACAGTCACAATACTTATGCCTATTCTCTCTTATTTTACAAGGTTTACATAAGGAGGGAGAATGCCGGCAGCTGGAATTCTGGGCTGGAAAAGGAGAAAATATTAGAGACCTATTCTGCACAACTCCAAAAGTCCTGAAACTCCACGAAAGTTATTTTTGGAAATAATAAAAAATACCGAGCGGAAGAAATACCAGAGGGGGCCCACACCCTGGCCACGAGGGTGGGGCGCGCGCCCTAACCCTGGGCGCGCCCCCTGCCTCCTGGGCCCCCTGTTGGCCCTCCAGTGCCCATCTTCTGCTATATGAAGTCTTTCTTCCTAAGAAAAATCATAAGCAAGCTTTCGGGACGAGACTCCGCCGCCATGGGGCGGAACCAATCTAGGGCTCCGGCGGAGCTGTTCTGCCGGGGACACTTCCCTCCGGGAGGGGGAAATCATCGCCATCGTCATCACCAATGCTCCTCTCATCGGAGAGGGCCAATCTCCATCAACATCTTCACTAGCACCATCTCCTCTCAAACCCTAGTTCATCTCTTGTATCCAATTCTTGCCTCCAAGTCTGGGATTGGTACCTGTAGGTTGCTAGTAGTGTTGATTACTCCTTGTAGTTGATACGAGTTGGTTTATTTGGTGGAAGATCATATGTTCAGATCCTATATGCATATTAATACCCCTTTGATTATGAACATAAATATGCTTTGTGAGTAGTTACGTTTGTTCCTGAGGACATGGGAGAAGTCTTGCTATTAGTAGTCATGTGAATTTGGTATTCGTTCGATATTTTGATGAGATGTATGTTGTCTCTCCTCTAGTGGAGTTATGTGAACGTCGACTACATGACACTTCACCATTACTTGGGCCTAGAGGAAGGCATTGGGAAGTAATAAGTAGATGATGGGTTGCTAGAGTGACAGAAGCTTAAACCCTAGTTTATGCGTTGCTTCATAAGGGGCTGATTTGGATCCATATGTTTCATGCTATGGTTAGGTTTACCTTAATAATTCTTTTGTAGTTGCGGATGCTTGCAATAGGGGTTAATCATAAGTGGGATGCTTGCCCAAGTAAGGACAGCACCCAAGCACCGGTCCACCCACATATCAAATTATCAAAGTACCGAACGCGAATCATATGAACGTGATGAAAACTAGCTTCACGATAATTCCCATGTGTCCTCGGGAGCGCTTTTCTCTATATAAGAGTTTGTCCAGGCTTGTCCTTTGCTACAAAAAGGATTGGGCCACCTTGCTGCACTTTATTTACTTTTGTTACTTGTTGCTCGTTACAAATTATCTTATCACAAAACTATCTGTTACCTACAATTATAGTGCTTGCAGAGAATACCTTGCTGAAAGCTGCTTATCATTTCCTTCTGCTCCTCGTTGGGTTCGACACTCTTACTTATGGAAAAGACTACGATAGATCCCCTATACTTGTGGGTCATCAGACCCGTGGTCGCCTAGGGCACCGCTGGCATCCCTTTCCCCCCTTTGCGCCGTCCAGGTTGCCGGTCGGCTCAAAGGTGGTCGAGGGTGGCACAAGGCGGGGCCCTCGTGAAGAAGGCCCAGTGCCTGTGAAGCTCGCCGCCCGTGACACTCTCACGTAATAATGAGTGGGGCTGTACATGCCCCGGAGTCTCAGGGGTGCCGTCCTCAGGCCCTGGGGCTCCCTCCCACGCCTAGTGGCAGCACTGAGCTCCACGGTGGTGAGAAGAATCGAAGACCAGAAGACTAGACTAGGCGCCGGACGCGGCCATTTGCTTTGGATCTCTTCTTCTGTAGCCTTGCTTTCTGGTTTTGGATTTGAGTTGCAGTTGAGTTTTCTTTGATGCTCGCGGGGGGTACCTTTTCTCGTTCGAGTGATTTATTGCCGTCCGGTTGTTGCTTTGTCACAAAGCGCACGATCGTCGCCTCCCCCTCGCGAGCCCCTCGCGAGCGGGGCTAGGCGCAGCACGCGTAGCACGCGCGCCGCCGATACCGTTATTGGCACCTGATTCTCGCGAGGTCCACTCAGGTGAGTCTGCAGGCCCTTTAGGAATTCCTCAGGAGCTCAAGACCTCGCGATCCTATTCGAGGCGCACCACGACCAAGGCAAGCTGATGCGGCAAACCCGCTGCCAGACTCATGAGTTCACAGAGGTACACATTCGGATCGACACAAAAGAATAAAGGCGTCGGTCCGCTTGCACGAGGGGCTCCCCCTCTCAAAATGCTCTCACAATCTTCAGGCGCCATGCCCAAGTTTTTCAGTACAGGATAAAACGATAGGAGAACATGGGATCAGCCAGATATGTCACTCGCTACATCGCCCTCGGACGCGTCACTCGCGTCGTCGTCATCTTCGCCGGCACCGTCGCCGCCTTCGGCGACGCCTCCGTCGCCATCGTCAACCACGTCGCCTTCGTCCGCGACGACCACCACCACGTCGTCGTCGGAAGCAAAGACTCTGACCAGCGCATCCATGTTGTCCTCCACCCACCGCGTAAGGTCGCCCCGGATGGCCTGTGGTACGGGGGCAATGGTGGCGTCGAAGTCGAAGTCGGGGAAGGTGTTCCAGAGATGGCTGAAGACACGGGAGAACGCACGCCCGAGCAGGCCCCGACTTCTCTCTTCCACGAGCTGGCGAGCCCTGTCAGACCGGGCTTCCAGGCGCGTCACCATGTTGGTGAAGAAGATAAGGTGACTGGCGTAGTCATTTCAGTGGGGGTGTGGTGCATTCTCATCGCGGATGAAGCCCAGGGCGGTATTAGCCCTATTCCGAAGGTCCTGAAGCATGGGGGCATGCTTGCGCTCCAGCGTCCGCCGTTGAAGCACTTCCTCCCTGTTCTGCAGAGCGACGGCCTCGGCATCATCAACCCATTTCTGAAGCGAAAGCAGCTCGGCGCGGGCGGATGCCAAGTCCGCCTGCGCCGTGACCAGGGCGGCAGCCATGGCCTCCCCACGCCTCTCCGCCTCGTCTAGCCTGGGCAGGAGGGCGGCGGTCCTACCCCCGGCCTCAGTCCCCGCGAGCTTTAGCTGCAGGTCGCTCTGACCTTCAAGATCCACGCGAACCTCGGCCACCCGGCGGTCGACCTCCTCCTGGACCCTGGCCTCGCGAGCCCCAACGGCATCCTCTACCTCGGCAACTTGGCGTTCACTCGTTTCCACCTGCTCGAGCTCGAGGCTGCGCTCCACGGCTTCCAGGGCCGACGCCTCCTCGCGCTTCCGGACCTCTTCTTCCTCGGCGGGCGTCCCCCTCAGCGACGCAAGGGCGGCTCTGCACGCCCCCACCTGCTGCTCAAGGGACGCACTCCAGGCCTGGAGCTCCCACGCGCGCTTCTCCGCAGCCTCGCGGTGGCGGTCGGCCTTGCGAGCCTCCTCCAAGGCTCGGGAGCGAGCTTCGCGGGAAACCTTGAGGGATGCCTCGGCCTTCGCATTGTCAAGATCATGCTGGTAGTGGCCCAGGTTGACGGCCACCCTCAGCTTGCGCCACTCCTCCGCCAGCCGAAGACCTTCAGCCTCAAGACGCGAGTCGACACCCGTGAGTTCTTCACCAAGTCGGCTCATCGCGCCCATCGCCTCCTGGAAGAGCTCATGGCGAACGACGCTTCGCCCGCGCTCAGACTCTAACGCGCTGCCCGCCTCGTCCTCCACCTCGGGGGCTGCAGGCGGGACATCAAGCGGCGCACCGCCTCTCGGCAGGGGGTTGAGGGCTGGTGCTGCCCCGGGCGTCAGCCAGTCCTCGCAGGGGGCCCTAGCCAGTCGGGGCCCGCTGCTTGAAGGGGAACCGAAGACTGAAGCCAACCAGCTACTGTCTAGGACCGGAGGAGGGGTCCTGGGCACGCCCGCCAAGCTCCATGCCAAGTCGTGGAGGAGGAACGACAAGGTCGCGGGATCTGCGCGCCAAGAAGGCAAGCGCGCCCCTTCAACCAGCCCTGCTCCAGGGGCAGCAAGCGGACTCGGAGCGCTTAAGGCCAATGGGGGAGTCGAGGAAGGAGGAGGCTGTTTCTCAAGAGGTGCAGCGGCCTCAATGGAAGTAGCCCTGAAGAACTGACGTCAGGAGATGGAAACAGCACACAAGAAGCCATAGCGGTATGGTACTTACATGTCAACGGCGATGTACTTCCTTCGCTTCAGTGGCCCGAAAATGCTGTTGCCGCTCGGGGATCCTTTCCTCTTGCGGAGCTCCTCGAAGTCCATGCAAAGTCGACTGAAGCGCTGGACGTGGCGGCCAACACGGGGCGAGGCCAAGGAAGAGCTTGGAGGGACAACTTCAGGGGTGCCCGGCTGTGGTGAACGGTCGGGCGCCGTCTCACCCCGACTTCCCGAGGCTTCTGGGGCTTTGACCTCAGGGGCCACATGCTGCGTCGCCTCAGTGACCAACGCCCCAGGGGAGGAATCGCGAGCTCCCGAGGACGACACTCCAAGGTCCACATGCGGCATGTGATCCTCAGCACTTGGGCCACCAACTTCCGTCGGAGCTCGCCCCCCTGCACCCTCACTTGGGGTGAGCTCGGCACCGGCGGCGAGGAAGGGAACCACGTCGACGGGGTTCTCGCGGGGCCCCACCAGGCCGATCAGGCGCAGCCCCCACTCATCAAAGGAGGGCATGCTCTCGGCAAATTCAGCGTTGTTCTCGCAGCGGTACAGCAGACAGCTCTTTCTGGGCATGTCGTCCAGTAGAGGAGAACCCATCAGGACCGCAAGCACCATTTGCCGCGTCTTAAGAGGAAGCCCCTCCTCCTGAAACCTCATACGGTCTTGACTGCTGAGCAAGGCCCACATCGGGCGGGAATGGCGCTGAAGCGGAGCAACTCGGCGCTTGACGAACTCCTTCACCACCATAGGCGCAGTCACGCCGCGGTCCTTCAACCTCCCCAGCCTGAGCCAGACGGGAACGAGGCGGGGACTCGCGAGCCTCTGGTGGCCCCAACCGGAGTTGGAAATGGCAGGCCCTGGCGGAGCGCGGAGCAGAGGGCTGAGCACACCAGCGTCGACAAACACCCATCGTGTCCGAAACTCGCTCGTAGATGGAGGAAGCTCAAAGTCAATCCCCGTGCCCGCTGTCGCGACCACGGCCTGGAAGCTCACGCACCCCGAGCTCTGCCGAGGGTCACTCAGATGCAATGAGAAGAAATGGCGGAAGAGGGCCACCAAAGGAGCGATGCCCACCATGGCTTCGCACACAAAGGCGAAGACGGCGAGAAGAGTCACAGATTGAGGGTCGAGATGCAACATGTGGATCTGATAATGCTCGAGCACCGCGTTGAAGAAGGCGGAGAAGGGAGGAATTAGGCCAGCCCAAAGGGCATCAATGAAGATTGGGATCTCGGTGGCTGCCCGAGCGATGCGAGCGCGAGACATAGGCCAAGTCACCGTCTCCCCCCACTCGTTGAAGCTGGAAGCGAGCATTGGGCGCACCTTGTCCATGGCCTCGTCGTTGAGCACCAAGGATCGGCCGAGCGCATGCTCGAAGGCCGGAGGCGCACTTGGTGAAGGCAGGGGCTTCTTCCCCTTGTCTACTCGTTCCGGCGTCATGGTGATGAAGCAGGCAAGGCGCAGATCAGATTGGGGGGGGGAGGAGCAGAGTCTCGAGAAAGCAGAGAGATTGGGGAAGCCAGGCGTGGGCGATGGATGAACAACTGTGTAGGTCGCGGGGGCCGCATAGCCAGGCGGATGCAAAGGCAGCGTGGGGAAGTGGAGACGCCCGCGTCCAATCAACCGCCACACGTCGACCAGGGCCGCAGGCTTTTGGGGCCCGCGACGCTCCGTGCTTGACCTTTGGCTTCGCCGCGAAGCCAAGCTCGAGCGCACCTTGGGCCCGAGGGCTACTGTCGGCGTTCTGGGAACGGGGGTCCCCAGACTTGCCTGCCTGCGGCCCACGGCGTGGCTGTGCTGCAGGCCTGTACGACCCATCTTCGTCAACAAGGCTTTCAAGACCCTCGCGAGGGGCCAAGCCTCGCGAGGCGGACGACGCGAGACCTCCTCAGGAGCGGCCTTACCAGGCTGCCTCGCGAGGAGCGGAGATATCAAGGCAGGGCAAACCTTGCGAGGCTCTCGTGACGTGAGCCATGACGATCAAGATCAGGCGGGCACCACAATAGGGGGCAGCTTGATCTCATCTGATCGAGAGCCAATCCTTATCCACACACCGAACACAAGAACACCCCAACCTCAGGAGGTTGTTCTTCCCCTTGTACTGTTCATCATCAGCCCAAGAGGCAATCCACCACCACACTGGAGTAGGGTATTACACCACAACGGTGGCTCGAACTAGTATAAATCTTGTGTCTTTGTGTTGCGAGTTCATTGAGTTCGTCCGCGAGATCTTAGCGAGCTAGGGCGTAGATCGGTAGGGAGGAAATCTCCGCGCGCACCCCAGTGTTCAAACCTTGAGGGTTTTGCCGGAACCCGTGATCCAACATCTACAAATCACTGATTCCCTCTGCGAAGGGACTATCTATTTACTTTTATGTTGGGTGCATCATGACTGGATCTTTTCTACCATGAATTACAAAGTTTAGTCGCTGCTTGAACTTTGGAGGTGCTCTGCATTTATGTTTTGTGGTCTCGGAAAGCGCTAGCGAGATACCACTATTGTCATATTATATCATGGTTGTTTTGATAACGTGTTGTTGATTGAGATATCTTATTATTGCTCGCTAGTTGATTCTGTCATTGATATGAGTTAATATAATTTTAAGAGTTATTGTAGGCATGGTTAGTTATAATGTTGGCTGAAAACCTGCGTGTTGTTTAAGCTTATTTATGCAAACAAGAGCAAAAGAGTTCGTAAAAGTTTTTCTTTTTCACTTTCAGTTTATCAACTGAATTGCTTGAGGGCAAGCAAAGGTTTAAGCTTGGGGGAGTTGATACGTCTGCAACGTATCTACTTTTCCTAACGCTTTTCCTCTTGTTTTGGACTCTCATTTGCATGATTTGAATGAAACTAACCCCGGACTGACACTGTTTTCATCAGAACTACCATGGTGTTGTTTTTGTTCAGAAATAAAAGTTATCGGAATGGAACGAAACTTTGCAATGATTTTTTATACAGTAAATAAGACTTTCTGGAGCCAAGATCCACTGGAGGGGGGCACCTGGGTGGGCACAACCCACCAGGTCGCCCCCCCTCCTGGCACGCCCAGGTGGGTTGTCCCCACCAGGTGGCACCGCAGACCCTGAAACCGACGCTATAAAATCCTATTTTTCCAGAAAAAATCAGGGAGAAAGAATTATCGCGATCCATGAGACGGAGCCGCCGTTACCTCCTGTTCTTCATCAGGAGGCCAGATCTAGAGTCCTCTTGGGGCTCCGGAGAGGGGGATCTTCGTTCCTCGTCATCACCAAGCCTTATCCATCGCCAATTCCATGATGCTCCCCACCGGGAGTGAGTAATTCCTTCGTAGGCTCGCTGGTCAGTGAGGAGTTGGATGAGATTCATCATGTAATCGAGTTAGTTTTGTTAGGGCCTGATCCCTATTATCCACTATTTTCTAAGATTGATGTTGCTATGACTTTGCCATGCTTAATGCTTGTCACTTTGGGCCCTGGGCCATGAATTCAGATCTAAACCGTTTATGTTATTACCATTATATCAATGTTCTAGATTTGATCTTGCAAGTTATAGTCACCTACTACGTGTTATGATCCGGCAACCCCGGAGTGACAATAGTCGGGACCACTCCCGGTGATGACCGTAGTTTGAGGAGTTCATGTATTCACCGTGTGTTCATGCTTTGTTCCAGTTCTCTATTAAAAGGAGGCCTTAATATCCCTTAGTTTCCAATAGGACCCCGCTGCCACGGGAGGGTAGGACAAAAGATGTCATGCAAGTTCTTTCCATAAGCACGTATGACTATTTACGGAATACATGCCTACATTATATTGATGAACTGGAGCTAGTGCCGTATCGCCCTAGGTTATAACTGTCTCATGATGAATATCATCCAACAAGTCACCGATCCGATGCCTATGAATTTATCCTATATTGTTCTTGCTAAGTTACTACTGCTATGGTTACTGTTGCATTTGCTACAAAACTACTGCCATCACTGTTACCGTAACCATTGCTACTATCACTATTATCAGAACTATCATACTACTTTGCTACTGATCACTTTGCTGCAGATAATTAATATGCAGTTGTGGTTGAATTGACAACTCAGCTGCTAATACCTTCAAATATTCTTTGTCTCCCCTTGTGTCGATCTATAAATTTGGGTTGAATACTCTACCCTCGAAAACTGTTGCGATCCCCTATACTTGTGGGTTATCAAGGCCTACCAGGGGGCCCACAAGCCATAGGGGCGCGCCCCTAGGCTTGTGGCCACCTGGTGGGTCCCCTCGGGTATTTTCTTTGCCCAAGAATTCTTATATATTCCAAAATAATTCTCCGTAAATTTTCAGGACTTTTGGAGTTGTGTATAATAGGTCTCTCAGATTTTCTCCTTTCCGGTCCAGAATTCCAGCTGCCAGCACTCTCCCTCTTTGTGTAAACCTTGTAGAATAAGAGAGAAAAGGCATAAGTATTATACAATAATGTGTAATAACAGCCCATAATGCAATAAATATCAACATAAAAGCATGATGCAAAATGGCGTATCAAATCCCCCAAGCTTAGACCTCGTTTATCCTCAAGCAGAAACCAAAATCGATAATCATGTCCACATGTTTAGAGATAGAGGTGTTGATAAAATAAAATACGGACATGAGGGCATCATGATCATCTTTAGAACAATAACATATATTGTCTTATAATTTCTTATGCTAAAGTAACAATTCATTCACAAGGTAAAGTATGAATCAAAAACTTTATTGAAAACCAACAAACTATGATCTTGGTCATTGAAACAATTGCAATTTATCATAATGTCAGAAAGAGTCAATGTAAGAGCTTCCATGTAGCAGGTTTCACATACTCAACCATCATTTAATCTTTCATAATTTCTAACACTCACGTGGTACTTATGAGATCAAAGTTTCAATCTGACACATAGGCAGACAGGGGCTTATAGTTTTGCCTCCCAACTATTTACCTCAAGGGCAACGTAAGCAATAATAGTTTATTAATATCTACATCCGAGTGGATATATATATCTGGATCTTCCCCAACATATAGTGCTTGCCAAAAAGAAAAAGTATAAAAAGGAGAGGTGATGATCACCATGACTCTTGTATAAGGGTAGGAAGTAAAACAAAAGATAGGGCCTTCGTAGAGGGAAGCAGAGGTTGTCATGCGCTTTTATGGTTGGATGCACAAAATCTTAATGCAAAAGAACGTCACTTTATATTGCCGCTTGTGATGATGAACTTTATTATGCAGTCAGTCGCTTTTATTTTTTTTCCATATCACACGTTCGTATAAAGCTTATTTTCCTCACACTAAAAGATCATACATATTTAGAGAGCATTTTTTATTGCTTGCACCGATGCCGACATACTTGAAGGATCTTACTCAATCCATAGGTAGGTATGGTGGACTCTCATCGCAAAATTGGGTTAAGGGATTTTGGAGGCACAAGTAGTATCTCTACTTGGTGCAAAATATTTGGCTAGCATAGGATGAGAAGCAAGCTCAACACGTTGGAGGATCCATGACAATGTAACTTCTATTCGGATATAAGGAAACATAACCCATTGTGTTATCTTCCTTGTCCAACATCATCCTTTTAGCATATAATATTTTAATAAATGCTCACAATCATAAAAGATGTCCAAGATAGTGTATTTATATTTGAGACCTCTCTTTCTTTATTACTTCCTATTAATTGCAACAATGACCAACACTATGTTTGTCAACTCACAACAAGTTTCATGTGACATACTTCTTATATGTGAAGTCATGACTTCCCATAGGATCATTATATAATCTTTTTATTTCTTTTATTCTTTATTTATTTTTCTCAAGATCATAGCAAGAAAGCAAAGCCCTCAACTCAATACTAATCTTTATTCTATAACTCTTGGACTCGATTAGATAGAAGGAACACAAAGCAAAACTCAAAGCTAGATCATACTAAAAACCTTTATTCTACTAAACCAAGATATAACCAAAAGGATCAAACTAAGAAAAAAAATAAAGGTAAATATGTGATGGTGATATGATACCGGGGCACCTCCCCCAAGCTTGGCACAAGCCAAGGGGAGTGCGCATACCCATGTAATCAAGTCTCCTTCTTAGGAGGTGGTGGTGATGAGGTTTCTGTCAGCTTCGTCAAGCTACCCTTCAGGTCCTGCAATTCTTGGAGTACACGTTGTAGCATATTTGCATTCTTCTGAATTTACTCTAAAAGATCCTTATTTTCAGGCCACCAAGAGCTTTTACCTGCACCACTTTCACTTGAACGGGATATATCCCAATTGGATGGTATACGCGTACGAGGAGTATTCTCCACTCCATAATTATGAACCAAATTATGAAAGTTGTTCCGATGTAACCTATGTAAGGACCTCCTAGGGGGAAGCCCTTCTTGTTGATACATCTCCGTCGTATCTATAATTTTTGATTGTTTCATGCCAATATTATACAAGTTTTACATACTTTTGGCAACTTTTTAGATGATTTATTGGACTAACCTATTGATCCAGTGCCTAGTGCCAGTTCCTATTTTTTGCATGTTTTTTGTATCGCAGAAAATCCATATCAAACAAAGTCCAAATGCAATAAATTTTTACGGAGAATTATTTTGCAATACATGTGATTTTTGGGAGTTGGAATCACCGCAAACGGAGGCCCACACGGCCCACAAGACACCAGGGCGCGCCAGAGGCCCCTGGCACATGGTGGTGGGTTGTGCCCTCCTCGAACATCGGTTGGAGCTCTACTTCGGGCGCAAGGAAGCTTATATCTGGAAAATATCGTGTTAAAATCTCAGCGCAATCGGAGTTACGGATCTCCCGGAATATGAGAAACGGTTTTCGGCCAGATCAGGGGAACGCGAAACAGAAGAGAACAGAGAGGGAGATCCAATCTCGGAGGGGCTCCCGCCCCTCCACCACCATGGAGACCAAGGACCAGAGGGGGAACTCTCTTCCCATCTAGGGGGGAGGCCAAGGAAGAAGAAGAAGGAGGGGGGCTCCCGGTGGGTTAATCGTGATCTTGGTTGGTATGATTGTATATTTTATTTATAGTGCTATACTACGGTGCCCTCCGTTCTCGCGCAAACATGAGGTCCGCCGCTGTAGGGTGTTGCAATATGTGCACGGTTCGCTTATGGTGGGTTGCGAGAGTGACAGAAGCTTAAACCCGAGTAAGTGGGGTATGACGTATGGGAGTAAAGAGAACTTAATACTTAATGCTATGGTTGGGTTTCACGACCTTAATGATCTTTAGTAGTTGCGGATGCTTGCTAGAGTTCCAATCATAAGTGCATATGATCCAAGTAGAGAAAGTATGTTAGCTGATTTCTCTCACTCATATAAAATTACAAGAATGATTACCGTTACTTGTTATCGATTGCCTAGGGATCTTGTTGACACAAACCATTTTCTAAACACCTAAATTTTATTATCTTTCAAAGTACTTCTAGTTTTATTCTTACAAAGTAGTTCTAGCATCACACCTAAAAAATAGTTTCATACTTATTTCCGGTAAAGCAGACGTCAAGTGTGCGTAAAGTTGTATCGGTGGTCGATAGAACTTGAGGGAATATTTGTTCTACCTTTAGCTCCTCATTGGGTTTGACACTCTTATTTATCGAAGAAGGCTACAAACGATCCCCTATACTTGTGGGTTATCAAGTCCTTTTCTGGCGCCATTGCCGGGGAGCAATAGCGTGGGGTGAATATTCTCGTGTGTGCTTGTTTGCTTTATCACTAAGTAGTTTTTATTTTCAGTTCTAAGTTGTTCTCTATCTTTAGTTATGGATATGGAACACGAAACACCAAAAAAATTAGTTGTACCTGCTACTCATGGAGATGGGGAACCTCCTAAAACCCTCGATGCTTGTTATGTAAAAGATATTATGCACTACTTTGATAATCCTGAGAAAACCCCATTCAACTATATAATGGGAGTAACGTTGGATCAACGTGAATACTTTAGGGATTATCGCTTGACTCATAAAGGGAAATTGTTATGGGATCAAATTCATATATTCAAGTGGTATGCTTGGAATCTATGCTCTAGATATGATTATACTTGTTGCTCTAGGATGAATGCTCCACATCTTCCCTTTTCATGCAAATTTAATGATAATGAAACCTTAGCTTCTTATGCTAATGGTATATATGATTACTATGATGTGGAATGAATTGAAGAATTTGTTGCTTTTAAGGGTGCTTATGAAATTGAATCTTTGTTTAAAAAGTTTGAAGATTTTGATGATTCATTTTATAGACCTGATAATCTTGCTATCCTCAAATATTGCTATGATAGTTATAAATACAATTATGATATTGATGTATTTATTGAGAATAACTCCGTTGTCCAAGAAGAGACAAATATTTTGCAGGAGTATATGGAAGAAGAAATTGATGAAACTGAGAGCTCACTGGATGAAAAAGATGATGAGGAGAGCGAAGAACAAAGGGAGGAAGAGCGGATTAGCTACCTGTGCTGACCTTCTAATGAGAGTAACTCTTCAACTCATACATTATTTAACGCCCCTTCGTTCTTACCGAAGGATGAACGCCATGATAGTTGCGATGATCCCGTTGATTCATTTGAAATATCTCTTTTTGATGAACTTGATGCTTGTTATTCTTGTGACCAAGATGCCAATATGAATTATTCTTATGGAGATGAACTTGATATAGTTCCTTATGTTAAGAATGACATTGTTGCTATTGCACCCACACATGGTAGTCCTATTATCTTTTTGAATTCTCCCAACTACACTATATTGGAGAAGTTTACTCTTATTAAGGATTATATTGATGGGTTGACTTTTACCATTGCACATGATGATTTTGATGAGTATAATATGCATGTGCTTGCTACTCCTTCTTGCAATTATTATGAGAGAGGAACTATATCTCCACATCTCTATGTTTCCAACACGATAAAATTGCAAGAAACTGCTTATGCTATGCATTGACCTTTACTTGATGTGCATGAATTGTTCTTGTATGACATGCCAATGCATAGGAAGAGAGTTAGACTTCGTCATTGCATGATATATGTTGCTTTGTGCTCACTACTAAAGGCCAAATCATTGTTAATTAAAATTGGTTTTGATATACCGTGGGATCAGGGTGGATCCATTACTTGAGCAATTTATGCGTAGCTTAATGCTTTGAAGAAAGCGCTGCCAGGGAGACAACCCGGAAGTTTTAGAGAGTCATTTATTTCTGTTGAGTGCTTTTATAAAGTTTAAAAACAAAAACAAATATATAGGGGAACACAAAACTTTTCAAAAAGGAAAGTGAAAGTGAGAGAGACAAGCATTGTTGAAGTGGGGGAGCTCCTTGAACTTTGTTCATGCTCACGGAAACTTTGTGAATCTTAATTATAGAAAATTTTCAACAAAAATAATTGTCCCCTTGTACAATTCCATTGTACTATAAAAATAATGTTCCAAGGTTTGCCTTTAGGATGTTTAAATTGCTTGTTGGTTTGTGCGGTGCAAAACAGAAACTTTGGCTGTAGTGCGCGCTTTTACATTTTTTACTGGAACGTCCAACAGTTCTGAAACTTTTTGCACTGTCTTTCTAAATAAATTGTTTATGTTTCCTAATTGTTTCAGAATTTTTAGAGTTACAGAAGTATGGTGGATGTTCAAATCTTTACAGACTGTCCTGTTTTCATAGATTGCTGTTATAGCTTCATTATTTACGTATGTTTGAATTCTTGTTGAAGCCTCCTTGACTTGAGGCCATAGAATTGTGATAGCATACAGTGGGTAATGTTTGTTTATAATTATACAATAATGTTACAGCAGTACATGATGGGATTTCATTGCCATATTCACTAACCCCGCCACTAAAAGTTCGGTTAAGTTTTGTGTGGATGAAGTGTTCGAAGATCGAGGAGGTCTCGATGTGAGGAGAAGGAGGAAAGGAAGAGCTCAAGCTTGGGGATTCCCGAGGCAACCCAAGTAAATATTCAATGAGACTCAAGCATCTAAGCTTGGGGATGCCCCGGAAGGCATCCCATCTTTCTGCAACAAATATCGATATGTTTTCGGATTCGTTTCGTTCATGCGATATGTGCAAATCTTGGAGCATCTTTTGCATTTAGTTTTCACTTTTCTTTTATGCACCATGCTGGTATGCGATAGTCCATGGTTGATTTATAGAATGCTCGTTGCACTTCACTTATATCTTTTGAGTGTGGCTTTATAGAATGCTTCATGTGCTTCATTTATATCATTTGAAGTTTGGATTGCCTGTTTCTCTTCACATAGAAAACCGTTGTTTGAAGAATGCACTTTTGCTTCACTTATATGTGTTAGAGCATGATCTTTTGGATAAAGAATTAAACTCTCATGATTCACTTATATCTATTTAGAGAGTCAAAAGGAATTGGTCAATTGCATGGTTAGTCATAAAATCCTACATAAAACTTATGGATCACTGAATATGATATGTTTGATTCCTTGCAAAAGTTTTCCGATATAGAGATGATAATATGTGGGAGGTACTAGTAAAAGGTTGTGGTTAGTAAGAATATTGGTGTTAAGGTTTGTGATTCCTGAAGCATGCACGTATAGTCTCTCGTTATGCTATGAAGTTGGAGCATGATTTATTATTGATTGTCTTATGAGTGGGGGTCGGGGACGAGCGATGGTCTTTTCCTACCAATCTATCCCCCTAGGGGCATGCGAAGTAGTACTTTGCTTCGAGGGCTAATAAACTTTTGCAATAAGTATATGAGTTCTTTATGACTAATGTGAGTCCATGGATTATACGCACTCTTACCTTTTCGCAATTTGCTAGCCTCTACGGTACTGTGCATTGCCCTTTCTCATCTCGAGAGTCGGTGCAAACTTCACCGGTGCATCCAAACCCCGTGATATGATACGCTCTATCACACATAAGCCTTATTATATCTTCCTCAACCACCATACCTACCTATTATGGCTTTTCCATGGCCATTCCGAGATATATTGCCATGCAACTTCCACCGCTTCCGTTTGATGACTTGAGCATTCATTGTCATATTGCTTTGCATGATCATATAGCTGACGCAGTAGTTGTAGCTCAGCCATCATTCATCATTTTTATACATGTTATGCTAGATCATTGCACATCCTGGTACATGCCAGAGGCATTCATATAGAATCATACTTTGTCATAGGTATCGAGTTGTAATTTTTATTTCTTTTGAGTTATAAGTAAATAGAAGTGTGATGATCATCATTATTCATTTTTAGAGCAGTGCTCCAGTGAGGAAAGGATGATGGAGACTATGATTCCCCCACAAGTCGGGATGAGACTCCGGATAATGAGAGAAAAGGAAAAAAAAGAAAAAAAAGAAAAAAAAAGAAAGAAAATAAACAAACAAAGAGAGAAGGGACATTGTTAGTATCCTTTACCACACTTGTGCTTCAAATTAGCACCATGTTTTCATATGGAGAGTCTCCTATGTTGTCACTTTCATATACTAGTGGGAATTTTTCATTATAGGATTAGATGCACATCCACTTAGTTTTCATATTGAGCTTTCATACACTTGTAGCTCTTAGTGCATTCGTTGCATGGCAATCCCTACTCCTCACGTTGATATCAATTGATGGGCATCTCCATAGCCCGTTGGTTAGCCGCGTCGGTGTGAGACTTTCTTACTTTTTTGTCTTCTTTATATTTACCCCTATCAGCATACTCTATTCCACCCATAGTGCTATATCCATGGCTTGCGCTCATGTATTGCGTGAGGGTTGAAAAAGCTGAAGCGCGTTAAAAAGTATGAACCAATTGCTCGGCTTGTCATCGGTGTTGTGCATGATAAATACTTTGTGTTAAGAAGACAGAGCATGACAAGACTATATGATTTTGTAGGGATAGCTTTCTTTAGCGTTGATATTTTGAAAGACATGATTGTTTGTTGGGATGCCTGAGTATTGATGTATTTATGTCAAATTATAGACTATTGGTCTGAATCACTTATGTCTTAATATTCATGCCATCATTAGATATAGGATCAAGTTTATGCTAGGTAGCATTCCACATCAAAAAATATTTTTATCATTTAACTGCTCGAGGACGAGCAGGAATTAAGCTTTGGGACGCAGATACGTCTCCGTTGTATCTGTAATTTTTTATTGTTTCATGCCAATATTATACAAGTTTTACATACTTTTGGCAACTTTTTATATGATTTATTGGACTAAACTATTGATCCAGTGCCTAGTGCCAGTTCCTATTTTTTGCTTTTTTTGTATCGCAGAAAATCCATATCAAACGAAGTCCAAATGCAATAAAATTTTACAGAGAATTATTTTGGAATATATGTGATTTTTGGGAGTTGGAATCAACGCAAACGGAGGCCCACACAGCCCACAAGACACCAGGGCGCGCCAGAGGCCCCTGTCACGTGCTGGTGGATTGTGCCCTCCTCGAACGTTGGTTGGAGCTCTACTTCGGGCGCAAGGAAGCTTATATCCGGAAAAAATTGTGTTAAAATCTCAGCGCAATCGGAGTTAAGGATCTCCTGAAATATAAGAAACGGTTTTCGGCCAGATCAGGGGAACGCGAAACAGAAGAGAACTGAGAGGGAGATAAAATCTCGGAAGGGCTTCCTCCCCCCGCCGCCATGGAGATCAAGGACCAGAGGGGGAACTCTCCTCCCATCTAGGGGGGACAAGGAAGAAGAAGAAGGAGGCGGGCTCTCTCCCCCTCGCTTCCGGTGGCGCCGGAGTGCCGCCAGGGCAACGATTTGGACGGCGGTCTACATCAACAATCTTGCTACCGTCAACACCAACTCTCTCCCCCTCTATGCAGCGGTGTACGACCCTTCTCCGCGCTGTAATCTCTACTTAAACATGGTGCTCAACTCCATATATTATTTCCCAATGATCTATGGTTATCCTATGTTGTTTGAGTAGATCCATTTTGTCCTGTGGGTTAATCGTGATCTTGGTTGGTATGATTGTATATTTTATTTATGGTGCTGCCCTACGGTGCCCTCCGTTCCCGCCCAAACGTGAGGGCCCCCTGCTGTAGGGTGTTGCAATATGTTCATGGTTCGCTTATGGTGGGTTGCGAGAGTGACAGAAGCTTAAACCCGAGTAAGTGGGGTATGACGTATGGGAGTAAAGAGGACTTGATACTTAATGCTATGGTTGGGTTTCACGACCTTCATGATCTTTAGTAGTTGCGGATGCTTGCTAGAGTTCCAATCATAAGTGCATATGATCCAAGTAGAGAAAGTATGTTAGCTCATGCCTCTCCTTCATATAAAATTACAAGAATGATAACCGGTACTTGTTATCGATTGCCTAGGGACAAATAACTTTCTTGTTGACACAAACCCTTTTTCTAAACACCTAACTTTTATTATCTTGCAAAGTACTTCTAGTTTTATTCTTGCAAAGTAGTTCTAGCATCACACCTACAAAATAGTTTCATACTTATTTCCGGTAAAGCAGACGTCAAGTGTGCGTAAAGTTGTATCGGTGGTCGATAGAATTTGAGGGAATATTTGTTCTACCTTTAGCTCCTCATTGGGTTTGACACTCTTATTTATCGAAGAAGGCTACAAACGATCCCCTATACTTATGGGTTATCACTCGTGTCTCTTGGCCTTCATGGGTGCTTGTGTCTCTATGGCTTGATGCGGCTAGAGTGCCTCTTTCCGAAGCCAGAGGCTGAACCTCAAGTGAATCTCCTACATCCTCCTCCATCGTGACTCCTTCGGCATCCTCCCTCTTGAGTTCCACCTGCATCAACCAAGCATCATCTTCCACATTGTTGGAGGAGGAAGAAGACATGATGCCTGGCCTTGAAAACTCTGGTAGAAAACAGCTTGAAACAAGAACAGAGGATATTGCCGTGGTATAGTGGTCAAAACCTTTGGGAGATTATATAATGAGTTTTGATCGACCAAAAGGGGTGTACTGCAAGAAGACGGAGTCCGGAGGGCAGACGAGGTGGCCAAAAGCCTGGGAGGCGCGCCTAGGGGGGTAGAGCACGTCCCCCAAGGCTTATCGCCTCCTCGTGCACTTTTCAGACTACTTTTTATTTTCCTAATTTTTTAAATATTCCAAAACAGAGTAAAATTGCTTTTCGGAAAGTTTTGGAGTCGTTTTACTTACTATATCACATACCTATTCCTTTTCGGAGGTCTGGAACGTTCTGGTAAGCTTCCCTTATGTACTCCTCCGGTGTTATGGTATTAATAATATTGGTTTCAACATTTATGGGAGTACCTGAGCTATAATATTTGATTATTTGCCCGTTTACCACCTTGGTGTTATTGCCTTTGCGGTTGTTGATCTTGATGGCACCGGAACAATAAAATTCCTCGATAATGTAAGGCCTTCCCATTTAGAGAGAAGTTTTCCTGCAAAAAATCTTAAACGAGAAATGTATAGCAAGACATGATCACCTACATTAAATTCATGCTTTTGTATGCTTTTGTCATGCCATCTTTTGACTTTCTCTTTAAACAGCTTGGCATTCTCATAGGCTTGGGTTCTCCATTCATCAGGTGAGCTAATGTCAAATAACCTCTTCTTACCGGCAAGTTTGAAATCATAGTTGAGCTCTTTAATTGCCCAATAAGCTTTATGGTCTAGTTCAAGAGGTAAGTGACATGCTTTTCCATAAACCATTTTATATGGAGACATACCCATAGGGTTTTTATAAGCAGTTCTATAAGCCCATAATGCATCATCAAGTTTCTTTGACCAATTATTTCTAGATCTATTAACAGTCTTTTGCAAGATCAACTTTATTTCTCGGTTACTTAATTCCACTTGACCACTAGACTGTGGGTGATATGGAGATGCAATTCTATGGTTAACATCATACTTAGCAAGCAATTTAGGAAAAGCACCATGAATACAGTGTGAACCACCATCAGTCATTAAATATATAGGGACTCCAAACCTCGGGGAAATAACTTCTTTAAGCATTTTAATGGAGGTGCTATGATCATCACTACTAGTTGGAATAGCTTCTACCCACCTAGTAACATAATCAACAGCAACCAAAATATGTGTATACCCATTAGAGGAAGGAAAATGTTATTGGGGAACGTAGTATTTCAAAAAAAATCCTATGATCACGCAAGATCTATCTAGGAGAACCATAGCAACGAGCGGGGAGAGTGTGTCCACGTACCCTCATAGACCGAAAGCGGAAGTGTTTAGTAACGCGGTTGATGTAGTCGAACGTCTTTGCGATTCAACCGATCCAAGTACCAAACGCACGGCACCTCCGCGATTTGCACACGTTCAGCTCGGTGACGTCCCTCAAACTCTTGATCCAGCTGAGGCCGAGGGAGAGTTTCGTCAACACAACGGCGTCATGACGGTGATGATGAAGTTACCGACGCAGGGCTTCGCCTAAGCACTACAATGATATGACCAAGGTGGGAATCTATGGAGGGGGGCATTGCACACGGCTAAACAATCAACTTGTGTGTCTATGGGGTGCCCTCTTCCCCCGTATATAAAGGAGGGGAGGAGGAGAGGGCCGGCCTTCATAGGGCGCATCCAAGGGGAGGAATCCTACTCCCAGTAGGAGTAGGTTTCCCCCCTTCCTAGTTGGAGTAGGAGAAGAAGGAAGAGAGAAAGGGAGAGAAGGAAATGGGGGCTGGACCCCCACCCCCAATTCGGATTGGGCTTGGGGGGCGCGCCCCCCACCTGGCCGCCTCCTCCTCTCTTCCACTAAGGCCCAATAAGGCCAATTGACTCCCCGGGGGGTTCCGGTAAACTCCCGGTACTCCGGAAAATGCCTGAACTCACCCAGAACCATTTCGGTGTCCAAACATAGCCTTCCAATATATCGATCTTTATGTCTCAACCATTTCGAGACTCCTCGTCATGTCCGTGATCACATCCGGGACTCCGAACAACCTTCGGTACATAAAAACACATAAACTCATAATACCGATCGTCATCGAACGTTAAGCGTGCGGACCCTACGGGTTCGAGAACTATGTAAACATGACCGAGACTCATCTCTGGTCAATAACCAATAGTGGAACCTGGATGCTCATATTGGCTCCCACATATTCTACGAAGATCTTTATCGGTCAAACCGCATAACAACATACGTTGTTCCCTTTGTCATCGGTATGTTACTTGCCCGAGATTCGATCATCGGTATCTCAATACCTAGTTCAATCTCATTACGGGCAAGTCTATTTACTTGTTCTGTAATGCATCATCCCACAACTAACTCATTTAGTCACATTGCTTGCAAGGCTTATAGTGATGTGCATTACCGAGAGGGCCCAGAGATACCTCTCCGACAATCGGAGTGACAAATCCTAATCTCGATCTATGCCAACTCAACAAACACCATCGGAGACACCTGTAGAGCATCTTTATAATCACCCAGTTACGTTGTGACGTTTGATAGCACACTAAGTGTTCCTCCGGTATTCGGGATTTGCATAATCTCATAGTCATAGGAACATGTATAAGTCATGAAAAAAGCAATAGAAACAAACTAAACGATCATCGTGCTAAGCTAACTGATGGGTCTTGTCAATCACATCATTCCCTAATGATGTGATCTCGTTAATCAAATGACAACTCATGTCTATGTGTCGGGGAGATGGACCCCAGGCAGGCAACGGAACCCGGATCCTCTTCAAAAAACAACGGGGCTGGCACCGCACCTCAATACTGGCGCGCTCTTGGCCGGGTCGCTCGACCCGGCCAAGTCCCCCCAAGCCGGCCAGACTAGCCGACCCGGCAAGACACGTCGACTCGGCCCCAACAACTGGCGCAAGACAGCCGAACCCGGCACGGCCAAAGCCTCCTCACCAAGCCAGCGTCACCCATGGCGTGCTACGCAATCCAGCCGCGGGTCAACTCCCGTCCCATCCAGGACGTATGACGGGGACGAGACTTCAATCAACGATGACCGAGGCAACAGTACCCCGCCCATGCTTCTCAGCAGGAATGTGGCAACAGTGCCCCTCACCTACCCGCTGACCAGGGCCGGCATGGCAACAGTGCCCCCACCCTCATCGCTGACGACAGCAAGCGGCAACCTGACGGAGAGCACTGTATGCGACTCGACTCGGCCACGCCCTGACGATCGATAAGACGGCGCACAGTCCCCCTAGGCTTGCAGGGCCCGCACCTAGGGGAACCCGGCGAACCACAAGCCCTCAGCGGGGCCCAGCTCGGGTCCCTGGACACCGACAGCACGGACCCACCGACTTATAACATTACCATTGTACCCCCGAGGGGTTGGACTATAAAACCCCCACGAGCCCACGATCATTCAGGGGCGAAGCGAGAGGCGAAGCAGGAGGACTAGCCACAAAACAGCAACACCGGAGAGAAGGAGCAGCCCAAGCCTTGGCCAACTTCCTTCCTCCTTCATACAGCTCCAGGAGCAACATTGTACTATCGATCATCCAACTACACTCGGCAGGACTAGGGGTATTATCTCTTCGGAGAGCCCCGAACTTGGGTATGTCCGGCGTCCCGCGCCCGCTCATGCCAACCTCGCCTCTGGAGCCCACCAGTGCCCTCGAGCCTCCTCCTCTCTTTAGCCATCCCTTCGCATCTGCCGTGCGCCCACCACGACAGTTGGCGCCCACCGTGGGGCAGCTCGAGGAGCTGGCCGGGAGCATGCTTTAGACGGGGCCCTTCTCCTACACCGACGAATCCGTCGCGCCGGCGGACGACGTCGTCGGCGCGCTTGCCGCCTCCTTCGCCGCGCTGCGCATCTCCGATGCGTTCGCGGCCGTCGAGTACCCCAGCGAGGTGCTCAGCTACTCTGACTCTCCCCTCTCCCTCGGCGGCGGCGTTTCCGCCGGGGCAATGGACGTCCATGTGGAGGTCTTCGTCACCGGCGACGGCGCCTCCTCCTCGTCGAGCAAGACGAGGAAGGCTACCAAAGCCAGGGCCGCAGCGGATCGGATCGAGCCGTCCGATCCGTTGCGCGCCGCGATGCAGAGCCTCCGCATCCCCATCGGCACCGACGTCGATGCCACCAACGTCGCTGAGGCCCGAACCCAGCTCGAGGAAAGGCGCCAGCAGATGCTAGACCTATCTGAGACGCTCGCCGCCACTCAGCGTCGCCTGGACGCCGCTCAGCTGGAGCGCGACGCCGCCTACGGATTCACGCCCGCCGCGGCCGAGCCAAGCCGGGTCGCCGATGTGCGTGCCCGCGGAAGAGCGATTGCCCGGGCCCTCGGCACCGTCCCAACCGTCTATGAGACCCAGCAAAGAACATGCGCGCTGCCCAGGCAGCCACAGTCGGCCTGGACCAGCTCGCGGGTGAGGAGCTGAAAGAGCGCATCGGGCGGATGCGTGAACTCCTCCACGCCGCCAACACCCAGCAGGACTGCCTCAACCAGCTCGCCAAGCCGGCGGGATCCGGCTGCGCCCCCCTTGGCGGGCCCGGCGAACTTCTGCACACCGCTTCCTCGCCACCCGGCGAGGCACACTCCGGCCAAGCCCGGACTCGGCGCGTTCCGGCCGCTACAGCCGTCGGCGGATTG
Organism: Triticum aestivum; assembly: GCF_018294505.1. Classification (NCBI taxonomy): domain Eukaryota; kingdom Viridiplantae; phylum Streptophyta; class Magnoliopsida; order Poales; family Poaceae; genus Triticum; species Triticum aestivum. The sequence goes on from NC_057805.1 coordinate 390,059,605, forward strand.
GGCGACGAGCCCGTCCTAGAGACCCAGCGCGGACCCGGCCAGCATGGCCAGCGTCCGGCTCCAACCGACCCGGCCCCTCGTGGCCTGGCCGCAAGTTGACTCGGCCCGCGCGCCATCGACGACACTGACGCTCGCCACCGCCTCGATCAGCTTGCTCGCTCCCTGGAGGTGGAGGAGAGCGGCGCTATCGGGTCAGCGTGCTTCGGCCCGCGCATCCGGGAGGAGCCCTTCCCCAAAGGATTCATGCTCCCCCGCGACACCCCCAAGTACAATGGGACGGTGAAGCCAGAAGACTGGCTCACCGACTACACCACGGCCATTGGCATTACCGGTGTCAATCGTCGTCTCGCCATGCGCTACGAACCGCTCATGCTCCAAGGGTCGGCCCGCACGTGGTTGAACAGCCTGCCGATGGGCAGCATTAACACGTGGGTGGATTTCGAGGAAGCCTTCGTCCGCAACTTCACGGGGACCTACAAGCGACCCGGCCGCCCTAGCCAGCTCGCCATGTGTGTGCAAGGGCCTATGGAGACCGGTCGCGAGTACCTCACACGCTGGACCGAGCTCCGGAACAGCTGCGAGGGCGTCCATAAAGTCCAGGCGATCCAGTACTTCGTCAGCGGGTGCCAAGACGGCACCCTCCTCAAGCACAAGCTCTTATGCTCCGAGCCGGCCACCATGGCCACGCTCATGGTGACGGCGGACAAGTACGCCAACGCCGACTCCGCCATGAAGATCCAGGTAGCGCTGGATGAAGCCGGCAAGGCGAAGCTGGTTCCCCCTCCGAAGCCGGCCGGCGAAAGCAGCCGACAGCAGCATCACCAGAACAACAAGTGCAAGGCCGACCAGCCGGCGCCGCGTCACGACAACCGGCTCGTCGCGGCCACCGAGCCCGCGGCGGACCCGGCGGCGAAGCGCCAACAAACCGGCAAGACGGCATGGCAACCCGCCATGAGCTTCGAGCAGATGCTCGATACCCCCTGCAAGCACCACAGCGGTGCAAGACCCTCCGCGCACACGCTTCGGCAGTGCGCCATCACCAAGCGCATCATGAGGGGTGACGTCCCGCCCCTCCGGCTCCGGCTCCAGGTGCAGGACAGCCGCCTCCGCCTCCACCGCCGCCTCCAGCTGGCGGCGCGATGCGCGACGACGCCTACCTGGACCACAGCGTGGCCTACGTTGTCTTCACCAGCCTCAGCAACGACAAGTGCAGCGAGCGCCTCCTTCGGCACGAGGTGAACACCGTCGTCCCGGCCAAACCGGAGTTCATGCATTGGTCGGATCACCCGATCACCTGGACCCGGGAGGATCACCCGGCAGTCATGCCGAGCCCGGGAGGTTATACCCTCGTCCTCAACCCCACCATCGTCGTGCGGCGCACATGCAAGTTCTCCCGAGTCCTCATCGACGGCGGCAACAACATCAACATCCTCTACCGCGACACGATGACCAAGCTCAGCCTCAAGGCCGAGGACCTGGAGCCAACCCGAACGATCTTCCACGGCATCGTACCCGGCCTCTCCTGCTCCCCATTGGCCGGGTCCGGCTAGACGTCCTGTTCGGTGACAGCGGCCACTTCCGGCGCGAACCGATCTGGTTCGAGGTGGTGGACCTGTCCAGCGCGTATCACGCGTTGCTGGGCCGGCCCGCGCTCGCCAAGTTCATGGCGGTTCTCCACTACGCGTATCTGAAGATGAAGATGCCGGGTCCCAAGGGCCTCATCACCGTCTCCGGCGATTACCGCAAGTCCCTCGAGTGCGCCCGAGACGGCTCCAAATTGGCCGAGTCGCTGGTCATTGCCGAGGAGCGGTGCCAGCTCGACCGGATCGTCGCCCTGGGAGGCGAGGCCTCCACCGCGTCAATCCCGACCCCGGACCCGGCCGACGAGGCCGCCTTCAAGCCCTCCAAGGAGACCAAGAAAGTGAAGCTCAACCCAGAAGACCCCAGCTGTAGCAAGTACGTTGTCGTAGGCGCCCGCCTCGACAGCAAATAGGAAGGCGAGCTCATCGACTTCCTCCATGAGAATCGGGATATCTTCGCATGGACCCCCAAGGACATGCCGGGTATCCCTAGGAAGTATGCCGAGCACAAACTTCACGTCCGCAAGGACGCCAAGCCTGTCCGTCAACCCCTATGACGACTTTCCGAACAGAAGAGAAGAACCATTGGTGAAGAGGTCGCCAAGCTTTTGGCGGCCGGCTTCATAATGGAAGTGTTTCACCCCGAGTGGCTGGCCAATCCAGTCCTCGTCCTGAAGAAGAACAGGACCTGGCGCATGTGTATCGACTACACCAGCCTCAATAAGGCATGTCCCAAGGATCCGTTCGCCCTCCCGCGGATCGACCAAGTCATCGACTCGACCACCGGGTGTGAGCTCCTGTCCTTCCTGGACGCTTACTCCGGCTACCACCAGATCAAGCTGGACCAGGCCGATGCCCTGAAGACGTCCTTCATCACGCCCTTTGGGGCGTATTGCTACATCACCATGTCGTTCGGCTTGAAGAACGTCGGCGCCACCTTCCAGCGCTACATGCAGAAATGCTTGCTGCCGCAACTCGGCTGCAATATCCACGTATACGTGGACAACATCGTGGTGAAGACCAAGCAGCACCTCACGCTCCTCGACGATTTGAAGGAAACCTTCGCCAACCTCCGCTAATACAAGGTCAAGCTTAACCCGGAAAAATGCGTCTTCGGCGTCCCTGCCGGAAAGCTACTCGGCTTCCTCGTCTCGGAATGCGGCATTGAGGCAAACCCAGAGAAGATCAAGGCCATCGAGCGCATGCGCAAGCTGGCTCGGCTGCACGATGTCCAGAAGTTCACCAGATGCTTGGCCTCGGTCAGCCGGTTTCTAAGCCGTCTGGGCGAGAGGGCACTACCCCTGTACCAGCTAATGAAGAAGACGAGCCCGTTCGAATGGAACGGCAAGGCAGACGAGGCCTTCCAAGACCTCAAGCGCATGCTCTCCACCACGCCAGTCCTGGCCGCGCCGACCGACAAGGAGCCGCTGTTGCTCTACATAGCCGCGACCTCACGGGCGGTCAGCATGGTGCTGGTGGTCGAGCGACCAGAGAAGGGCAAGATCCAAGCCGTCCAGCGCCCAGTCTACTACCTGAGCGAGGTGCTCTCCATCTCAAAGCAGAACTACCCGCACTACCAGAAGATGTGTTACGGCGTGTACTTCACCGCCAAGAAGCTGAAGCAGTATTTCCAAGAGCACGTCATCACCGTGGCCAGCACGGCGCCTATCGGAGAAATCATCGGGTGCCGGGATGCCTCTGGCCGGGTTGCCAAATGGGCGATCCAGCTAGCCGGCCACACCATCCTCTACGAGCCCCGCACCGCGATCAAGTCTCAAGCCCTGGCCGACTTCCTCGTCGACTGGACCGAAACCCAGTACTTGCCGCCGCTTCCCGACTCCACGTATTGGCGCATGCACTTCGACGGGTCCAAGATGCGACTCGGCTTGGGGGCCGGCATCGTACTGTCGTCCCCGAAGGGCGACCGGCTCCGCTACGCGCTCCAGATCCACTTCGCCGCCTCCAACAACGTCGCCGAGTACGAATCCCTTGTGCACGGCCTCCGGCTGGCCAAGGAACTCGACATCTGGCGCATCCTGTGCTACGGCGACTCGGACCTGGTGGTGCAGCAATGCTCCGGCGAATGGGACGCCCATGACTCCAACATGGCAAGCTACCGCTTCCTCGTCCAGAAGCTGTCCGGATCCTTCGAGGGCTGCGAGTTCCTCCATGTCCCGCGCGCGGAGAACGAAGCAGCCGACACGCTCGCCAAGATCGCCTCATCACGACAAGCCATCCCGTCCGATGTCTCCCTCGAGCACCTGCGCAAGCCGTCCGTCAAGCCATCGCCGGACTCCGAGTCCATCCACGTTCCAGACGACCCGGCCACACCTCAACCCGGCCCGGGGACTGCTGAACCCGGCCCGGGGGCTGCTCAGCTCGACCCGGCCACCATCGTCCCGGACCCGGCCGTCGCCATCCCTGACCTGGGGGCTGCTCAACCCGGCTCGGGGGCTGCCGACTCGGAACCCACCCTGGTGGCCGTCTTCGCCGTGGTTACGGCTCCATCTTGGGCCCTCTCAATATCAGAATTTTTGGAGAACGGGGTTCTCCCCATGGACGAGACCGAAGCTCGGCAAGTGCAGCGCCGGGCGTCCACTTACAACATCATCAACAACGAGCTCGTCAAGCGCAGCTCCACCGGCGTGTTCCAGCGCTGCGTCGAGCAGGAGCGGGGCATCGACATCCTCCTCGACATACATCAGGGCGAGTGTGGGCACCACACCTCATCACGATCCCTGGTGGCCAAGGCGTTCCGCCACGCCTTCTACTGGCCACGGCCCTCCAAGACGCCGAGTCGCTCGTCCTCAAGTGTGAGGGATGCCAGCGCTTCAGCAAACGCAACCACCAGCTGGCGTCAGCACTCCGCACCATACCGATCGCCTGGCCCTTCGCGGTCTGGGGACTCGACATGGTGGGACCCTTCAAAACCGCCTGAGGCGGCATGATGCACTTCCTGGTGGCAATGGACAAATTCACCAAGTGGATCGTGTCAAGACCAATCAAGAAACTGGACGGGCCAACAGCCGTCCGGTTCATCAAGGACATAGCGATGCGCTACGGCATGCCGAACAACATCATCACCGACAACGGCACCAACTTCACCAAGGGCGCGCTCGAGCAATACTGCTCCGTCTCCGGCATCCGCCTCGACCTGGCCTCCGTTGCGCATCCGCAGTCCAACGGGCAGGTCGAGCGCGCCAATGGACTCATCCTGTCCGGCATCAAGCCGTGACTCATCGAGCCGCTCATCCGCTCACCCGGCAGCTGGCTTGACGAGTTGCCAGCCGTTCTCTGGAGTCTACGCACCACGCCGAATCGGTCGACCGGGTTCACCCCGTTCTTCCTCGTCTACGGAGCCGAAGCCGTCATCCCGACCGACGTCGAGTTTGACTCGCCGCGCGTCATGATGTACACCGAAGCCGAAGCCAGAGAAGCCCGTGAAGATGGCGTCGACCTGCTCGAAGAAGCACGCCTCCTGGTGCTCAGTCGCTCGGCCATCTACCAGCAAGGCCTGAGGCACTACCACAGCAAGAAGATCAAGCCCCTCGCGTTCCGTGAGGGCAACCTCGTCCTCCGACTCGTCCAAGAGCAGGCAGGCCAGCACAAGCTGTCCCCTCCATGGGAGGGCCCATTCATCGTGAGCAGGGCCTTGCGCGACCGCAACGCCTACTACCTCATCGACGCACGCAAGTCGAGGAAGCGCAAGAAGGACACCGCCGGTGAAGAAATGACCCGGCCGTGGAACGCGGAACTCCTCCTGTTTTACAGTTAGCTGCACGAGCATATGTATCATCGCCTTTTGTAAACGCATGAAACTATGGGGTCCCGGAACGAGACTCGGGGGCTGCCTTTTGTCGACCAATTTATTGTGTCCCTATTTTCTTGCATCACTATACCACTGAACCCGGCCACCGGTCCGACTCGCTCGACCCGGGGGCTGGCCGGCTCGGTCACCATCCCGCCGCCTTACTTGGTGATTCCTGATAAAGTTAGGATGTCGCGGTCCCCCACTTCGCCCTAAAGCCACAGATCCAGCTTTGGCTGTCGGCTGGCAAGCCCAATGGGCCAAAGCTCCTTTATGCTTCATACACTAAGCCAAAGGTTGCCGGGTCGATCAACCCGGCCCGCCATTCATCAAATGAATAGCCGCACGACCGGCTGCTCGCCAACCGGCTTCGCCGGATTGCCGCCAGCCGGCCTAGTGGGTGTTTCGCTCGCGCTCAACGTTTCGAGGGACCCAAGTCCCGCGCGCTCCTCTCAAAGAACCGAACTCCTTGTCACGGACCGGAGCCTCGGCCGTCTGACTCGCGCGGGGGGGGGGGGTTAAGAAAGGAAAAGTGCATGAAATCGGTCCAAAAAACGGAAGGAAAAAAAGCAAAAGCACCCACGACATCTACAAGTATTTAAGAAAAGGCCCACGGCCCGAGTTCATTACACCCTAAAACCCCCAGTGGGGGTGGACCTGCTATTTAACAGATTTTACACAAAGTGTCTCTGGCATCTCCAGCGCCGCGTCGCGACATCGACGGCTCTCTCCTCGCGGCCTCCGGGTCCGGCGAGGTGCCGGTGCCCTCCTCAGCATCCGCGTCACGGTAGACGCTCGTCTCCTCCGAGCTCCCCTCCGGATCATGGAGGAGCAAGCCATAGTCGTCGCCGTCCATGACCCCGCCGTCTTCCGTCCGCTACGGATGGAACTCGTCGTGGAAGGCGAAATCGGCGATGTAGCTGGCCCGAGAGGCGATCCGGCCGGCTTGCTCCTGCAAGAGCTGCTTCGAACCGGCCCGCTGGCCCATCAACGCGTCCAGCTGCAGGTCCGGATGCCAGGACAGCACGAACCAGAGCGCCATCTCAGCACCGGCACGAGCGGCGGAGACGCGCCACTCGCCAAGCCGGTCCGGCCCCATCTCCAACCAATGCGCCAGGCGCGAGAAGCTGCTCGGTTGGACGGAGTCCGGCCATAGGGCCGCCGTCATCGCGGTGCCGGCCTGGGACAGCCGCCCAACTGCTTTCCCAGAACCTGCAGGCGGGCCTCAGCGGCGGCGATGATCTCCGGGAAGGTCCAGGCCACCCGCGGATCCATCCCGGACCCAACGACGTCGGTCGGGTCACGCTGATAGTGGACGGCTTCCTCCGCCAGCCGCTGCGTCTCTGAGAAGGCCCCTGCCGTAAAGGAAAATGCGAGTTAGAAGAAGAACAACAAGGAAGAAAGGCTGAATCCCGACCCGGCAAACGACAAGAAAAAAGCACTTACTGGAGAAAGACTCTTCCAGGTGCTGCGCCTCAAGCAACATACCACGCCGCTCCCGCTCGCTGGCGCGGTCGCGCTCCTCGAGTGCCTTCTCCAGATCGGCCGCCTTGGCAAGGGCCGCCTTCAGCTCGGCGTCCTTGTCTTCGGCCGCCTTCTCGGCCGCCTCGCGGCGACGGGCCTCGTCCTGACGGGCCCCCTCAGCCGTGGTGACCTGCCCCCGCAGGCGATCCACCTCGGCCTGGAGCCGGCCCTTGTCGTCGGCCAGCCGGCCGCGCTGCTGGTCCTCCACCAGGGCCTGCTGCGCCTCTGCCACCTTGGCGGCTTCCGCCTTAAGGAGCTCCACCTCGGCCTCGAGGCGGCTCTTGTGACCCGCCAGCTGCTCATGCAGCCGGTTGGCCTCGTTGAGAGACCGCCGAGCCGCGGCCGCCTCTGCCCTCGCCTGCGCCGCCTCGGCGCCAAGACGGCCGGTGTCGGCAACGATCCAGTCGTAGTGATGACTGGCCCGGAGCAGACGAGTCCGCCAGGACAGCACCTCGGCTGCGAAAAAGAAGGACTCAGCAGAAGAAAAAAGCAAGACTTAAGATTTGGCCCAACTGTTACACAGTTGGCCCGAATCTCGGGGGCTACACGCAGTGGGTGCGCTAGCGCGCCCCACTAGAAAAGAGCACAAGGATACATGCGGCGATGCAGAGCTCCTCCTCCTTGGCGGCAAGCCGCTCCACAAGCTCCCGGTGCTTGCCCAGGAGACGATTATAGGCGGCGACCCGGAAGGCGTCGAGATGCTGAAGAGAGCAGAAATCAGAACAAGGCCAACACACTAAAGATTCAACCCAACTACTACATAGTTGGCCCGAACCTCGGGGGCTACACCCAGTGGGTGCGCTGGCGCGCCCCCACAAAGAAGAGAATTGCAAGAAGACTTACCAGAACGGCGCGCTAAAGGTCGCGCGACCGCTCCACCTCGGCCTGGGCGAAGGCCTCGAGCCGTTCCGTCCGGCCTCGCAGGCGGCGACTGACGGCGTCCAGCGCCGCCTCCTCCTGGGTCTGAGGCTCGAAGACAACGGCGCCCCCGCTCCGCGCCGGCTATGGCACGGCAGCTCGGCGCTCTCCCTGCCGGGGCACCAAGGCGTGCTCCTCGCTGGCCGCTCGCGACGCGTCCAGCACCTCCTCCGGGACGCCCTGCGTCGCCGTCTCCGGCCCAGCTGCCGGGGTGACCTCCGGCACTGCCGCCCGCGGTGCCTCCTCCAAAACCGGCTGCGCCTCCGCCGCCGTCGCCCGCAGCGTCTCTTCCAAAACGACGCCGCCTCCACCACCATCAGTCCCCGCTCGCTCGGCCACGTCGGCCCGCGGCGGGGTGTCATCCTCCACCTCCACGACCCCCCGATCGGGGATCACCACCTCAGCTCGGCCTCCACGGCCGCGCTCCCTCACCGACAACGGCTCAAAGACTGTCGCCGCCACCACCGTGCCCTCCGGCATCTCGCGCCAGACTGGCTCCGCGCCGGGTCGCGCCCATGCCGCCGCCGCGTCGGTCCAAGCATGGACCGACGCCGCCTCCAGCTCCGCCTCGGCCCGATTCCTGTCCCGCCAGGCCAAGGCTTCGGCGTCATTCGGATCCAGGCCGAGGTCCGAGTCGGCCCGTCCCTCCGCCTCGGCCTGGTCGGCAAGGTCGGACCGGCACCTGCGGAACACGGCCCCTTCGGCGGTCGCGGCTTCTGCCGCCGCCCTCGCCAGCGCGATTGGCGACCTAGAGAAGAAGACAGAATGAGCAGAAAAGAAACAAGACCGGCGGGCACGCGCACAGTAACTGCATCGAGAATGGCAACCAACTCGCGCACGCTGCAATAAACCCGCGCGCATGGGCCGAGGGCGCGTGGGGCCCGCCGCACGGTCCCGTCACGCGCATGGCCTGTCAGGCCCCTCCGGCTTCCGGGCACCACGTGGCGCCCGCGCAAAGCCCGAGGGATTGCCCCAAGATTCGGCGGACTTCTCGGTCCCCGCCACGATCGAGACGCCGCGATCCGGTTTCCGAGAAAACCGGCACACAGTGGGTGTTGCCGGACCTGGCGCTCGCAGAATCCACCTTGCTTAAAGGGGAAACTTCGAAGGCCCACTCATCCGAAGACGGCGGACCTTCACAGCTTCGGGGACTACTGTCATGGGGATGGACCCGGGGCACGCAACGAAACCCAGATCCTCTTAAAAACAACGGGGCTGGCACCGCCCCTTAATACCGGCGCGCGCTTGGCTGGGTCGCTCGACCCGGCCAAGCCCCCCAAGCCGGCCAGACTAGCCGACCCGAAAAGACACGTCGACTCGGCCCCAACAACTGGCGCAAGACAGCCGAACCCGGCACGGCCAAAGCCTCCTCACCAAGCCAGCGCCACCCATGGCGTGCTACACAATCCAGCCACGGGTCAACTCCCGTCCCATGCCTCTGGTCAGCAAGAACGTGGCAACAGTGCCCCTCAACTACCCGCTGACCAGGGCCGGCGTGGCAGCAGTGCCCCCACCCTCACCGCTGACGACAGAAAGCGGCAACCTGACGGAGAGCACTGTACGCGACTTGACTCGGCCATGCCCTGACGATCGACAAGACGGCACACAGTCCCCTAGGCTTGCGGGGACCGCACCTAGGGGAACCTGGCGAACCACAAGCCCTCAGCAGGGCCCAGCCTGGGTCCCCGGACACCGACAGCACGGACCCACCGACTTATAACATTACCATTGTACCCTCGAGGGGTTGGACTATAAAACCCCCGGGAGCCCACAATCATCCAGGGGGGCGAAGCGAGAGGCGAAGCAGGAGGACTAGCCACAAAACAGCAACACCGGAGAGAAGGAGCAGCCCAAGCCTTGGCCAGCTTCCTTCCTCCTTCATACAGCTCCAGGAGCAACATTGTACTATCGATCATCCAACTACACTCGGCAGGACTAGGGGTATTATCTCTCCGGAGAGCCCCGAACCTGGGTATGTCCGGCGTCCCACGCCCGCTCATGCCAACCTCGCCTCTGGAGCCCACCAACGCCCTCAAGCCTCCTCCTCTCTTTAGCCATCCCTTGGCATCTGCCGTGCGCCCACCACGACACTATGGTTAGCGAACTTAACCATGTTTGATCAACAAGCTAGTCAAGTAGAGGCATACTAGTGACACTCTGTTTGTCTACGTATTCACACATGTACTAAGTTTCTGGATAATACAATTCTAGCATGAATAATAAACATTTATCATGATATAACGAAATATAAATAACAACTTTATTATTGCCTCTAGGGCATATTTCTTCAGTCCTCCACTTGCACTAGATTCAATAAATCTAGTTCACATCCCATGTGTTTTAACAAAATAGTTCACATCACCATGTGATTAACACCCATAGTTCACATCACCATGTGACCAACACCCAAAGGGTTTACTAGAGTCAATAATCTAGTTCACATCGCTATGTGATTAACACCCAAGAATATTAAGGTGTGATCATGTTTTGCTTGTGAGATAAGTTTTAGCCTACGGGTCTGCCACATTCAGATCCGTATGTATTTTGCAAATTTCTATGTCTACAATGCTCTGCACGGAGTTACTCTAGCTATTTGCTCCCACTTTCAATATGTATCTAGATCGAAACTTAGAGTCATCCAGATTGGTGTAAAAGCTTGCATCGACGTAACTCTTTACGACGAACTCTTTATCACCTCCATAACCGAGAAATATTTCCTTAGTCCTCTAAGGATAATTTTTGACCAATGTCCAGTGATCTACTCCTAGATCACTATTGTACTCCCTTGCCAAACTCATGGTGAGTAGGTCTAGTACACAACATAGCATACTTTATAGAACCTATGACTGAGGCATAGGGAATGACTTTTCATTCTCTTTCTATTTTCTGCTGTGGTCAGGTTTTGAGTCTTTACTCAATTTCACACCTTGCAACATAGGCAAGAACTCCTTCTTTGACTGTTCCATTTTGAACTACTTCAAAATCTTGTCAAGGTATGTACTCATTAAAAAAACTTATCAAGCATTTTGATCTATCTCTATAGATCTTGATGCTCAATATCTAAGCAGCTTCACCGAGGTCTTTCTTTGAAAAACTCCTTACAAATACTCCTTTATGCTTTCAAGAAAATTCTACATTATTTCTGATCAACAATATGTCATTCACATATACTTATCAGAAAGCCTGTAGTGCTCCAACTCACTTTTTGTAAATACAGGTTTCACTGCAAGTCTGTATAAACTATATGCTTTGATCAACTCATCAAAGCGTATATTCCAACTCCGAGATGCTTGCACCAGTCCATAGATGGATCACTGGAGCTTGCATACTTTGTTAGCACCTTTAGGATCGACAAAACCTTCTGGTTGCATCATATACAAATCTTCTTTAACAATTCCATTAAGGAATGCAGTTTTGATATCCATTTGCCAGATTTCATAAAATGCGGCAATTGCTAACATAATTCGGACAGACTTAAGCATCGATACGAGTGAGAAAAACTCATCGTATTCAACACCTTGAACTTTTCGAAATCCTTTTTCGATAATTCGAGCTTTGTAGATAGTAACACTACTATCAGCGTTCGTCTTCCTCTTGAAGATCCATTTATTCTCAATGGCTCACCGATCATCGGGCAAGTCATTCAAAGTCCACACTTTGTTCTCATACATGGATCCCATCTCAGATTTCATGGCCTCAAGCCATTTCGCGGAATCTGGGCTCATAATCGCTTCCTCATAGTTCATAGGTTCGTCATGGTCTAGTAACATGACTCCCATAATAGGATTACCGTACCACTCTGGTGCGGAACATATTCTGTTTGACCTACGAGGTTTGGTAGTAACTTGATCTGAAGTTTCATGATCATCATCATTAGCTTCCTCACTAATTGGTGTAGGCATCAATGGAACTGATTTATGTGATGAACTACTTTCCAGTTTGGGAGAAGGTACAATTACCTCATCAAGTTCTAGTTTCCTCCCACTCACTTCTTTCGAGAGAAACTTCTTCTCTAGACAGGATCCATTCTTAGCAACGAATATCTTGCCTTCGGATCTGTGATAGAAGGTGTACCCAATAGTTTCCTTTGGGTGTCCTATGAAGACGCATTTCTCCGATTTGGGTTCGAGCTTATCAGGTTGAAACTTTTTCACATAAGCATCACAGCCCCAAACTTTAAGAAACGACAGCTTAGGTTTCTTGCTAAACCACAGTTCATATGGTGTCATCTCAACGGATTTAGATGGTGCCCTATTTAACGTGAATGCAGCTGTCTCTAATGCATAACCCCAAAACGATAGTGGTAAATTGCTAAGAGACATCATAGATCGCACCATGTCTAATAAAGAACGGTTATGACGTTCGGACACACCATTACACTGTGGTGTTCCAGGTGGCGTGAGTTGCGAAACTATTCCACATTGTTTCAAATGAAGACCAAACTTGTAACTCAAATATTCGTCTCTGCGATCAGATCATAGAAACTTTATTCTTGTTACGATGATTTTCCACTTCACACTGAAATTCTTTGAACTTTTCAAATGTTTCAGACTTCTGTTTCATCAAGTAGATACACCCATATCTGCTCAAATCATCTGCGAAGGTCAGAAAATAACGATACCCGCCGCGAGCCTTAGCACTCGTCGAACCGCATACATCAGTATGTATTATTTCCAATAAGTCAGTTGCTCGCTCCATTGTTCCGGAGAATGGAGTCTTAGTCATTTTGCCCATGAGGCATGGTTCACAAGCATCAAGTGATTCATAATCAAGTGATTCCAAAAGCCCATCAGCATGGAGTTTCTTCATGCACTTTACACCAATATGACCTAAACGGCAGTGCCACATATAAGTTGCACTATCAATATTAACTTTGCATCTTTTGGCTTCAATATTATGAATATGTGTATCACTATGATCGAGATTCAATAAACCATTTATATTGAGTGTATGACCATAGAAGGTTTTATTCATGTAAATAGAACAACAATTATTCTTTGACTTAAATGAATAACCGTATTGCAATAAACATGATCCAATCATATTCATGCTCAACGCAAACACCAAATAACATTTATTTTAGGTTCAAAACTAATCTCGAAGGTAAAGGGAGTGTGCGATGGTGATCCTATCAACCTTGGAATCACTTCCAACACACATCATCACCTCGCCCTTAACTAGTCTCTGTTTATTTTGCAACTCCCATTCCAAGTTACTACTCTTAGCAACTGAACCAGTATCAAATATCGAGGGTTGCTATAAACACTAGCAAAGTACACATCAATAACATGTATATCGAATATACCTTTGTTCACTTTGCCATCCTTCTTATCCGCCAAGTATCTAGGGCAGTTCCACTTCCAGTGACCATTTCCTTCGCAGTAGAAGCACTCAATTTCAGGCTTGGGTCTAGCTTTGGGCTTCTTCATGGGAGTCGCAACTTGCTTGTCATTATTCTTGAAGTTCCCTTTCTTTCCCTTGCCCTTTTACTTGAAACTAGTGGTCTTGTCAACCATCAACACTTGATGCTTTTCTTGATTTCTACCTTCGCCGATTTCAGCATCGCGAAGAGCTCGGGGAATCGTTTTCGTCATCCCTTGCATATTATAGTTCATCACGAAGTTCAAGTAACTTGGTGATAGTGACTAGAGAACTCTGTCAATCACTATCTTATCTGGAAGATTAACTCCCACTTGATTCAAGTGATTGTAGTACTCAAAAATTCTGAGTACATGCTCAGTGGTTGAGCTATTCTCCTCCATCTTGTAGGCAAAGTACTTGTCATAGGTCTCATACCTCTCGACTCGGGCATCAGTCTGGAATACCAATTTCAGCTCTTGGAACATCTCATATGCTTCGTGACATTTCAAAACATTTTCGAAGTCCCGGTTCTAAGCCGTAAAGCATGGTGCACTAAACTATCAAGTAGTCATCATACCGAGCTTCTCAAATGTTCATAACGTCTGTATCTGCTCCTGCAATAGTTCTGTCACCTAGCGGTGCATCAAGGACATAATTCTTCTGTGCAACAATGAGGATAATCCTCAGATCACGGACCTAGTCCGCATCATTGCTACTATCATCTTTCAACTTAGTTTTCTCTAGGAACATATCATAAATAAAACGGGGAAGCTATACGCGAGCAATTGATCTACAACATAGATATGCAAATACAATCAGGACTAAGTTCATGATAAATTAAAGTTCAATTAATCATATTACTTAAGAACTCCCACTTAGATATACATCCCTCTAGTCATCTAAATGATCACGTGATCCACATCAACTAAACCATGTCCGATCATCACGTGAGATGGAGTAGCTTTCAATGGTGAACATCACTATGTTGATCATATCTACTATATGATTCACGTTCGACCTTTCGGTCTCTGTGTTCCGAGGCCATATATGCATATGCTAGGCTCGTCAAGTTTAACCCGAGTATTCTGCGTATGCAAAACTGGCTTGCACCCGTTGTATGTGAACGTAGAGCTTATCACACCCGATCATCACGTGGTGTCTCGGCACGAAGAACTGTCGCAACGGTGCATACTCAGGGAGAACACTTATACCTTGAAATTTTAGTAAGGGATCATCTCATAATGCTACCGTCGTACTAAGCAGAATAAGATGCATAAAAGATAAACATCACATGCAATCAAAATATGTGACATGATATGGCCATCATCATCTTGTGACTTTGATCTCCATCTCCAAAGTACCGTCATGATCTCCATCGTCACCGGCATGACACCATGATCTCCATCATCTTGATCTTTATCAACGTGTCGTCACATGGTCGTCTCGCCAACTATTGCTTTTGCAACTATTGCTATCGCATAGTGATAAAGTATAGCAATTATACAGCGCTTGCATCTTATGCAATAAAGAGACAACCATAAGGCTCCTGCCAGTTGCCGATAACTTTAACAGAACATGATCATCTCATACAACAATTTATATATCATCACATTTTGACCTTATCACATCACAACATGCCCTGCAAAAACAAGTTAGACGTCCTCTACTTTGTTGTTGCAAGTTTTACGTGGCTGCTACGGGCTTAGCAAGAATCGTTCTTACCTACGCATCAAAACCACAACGATTTTTCGTCAAGTGTGTTGTTTTAACCTTCAACAAGGACCGGGCGTAGTCACACTCGATTCAACTAAAGTTGGAGAAACAGACACCCATTAGCCACCTGTGTGCAAAGCACGGCGGTAGAACCAGTCTCATGAACGCGGTCATGTAATGTCGGTCTGGGCCGCTTCTCCAACAATACCGCTGTATCAAAGTATGATATGCTGGTAAGCAGTATGACTATTATTGCCCACAACTCTTTGTGTTCTACTCGTGCATATAACATCTACGCATAGACCTGGCTCGGATGCCACTGTTGGGGAACATAGTATTTAAAAAATTCCTACGATCATGCAAGATCTATCTAGGAGAAGCATAGCAATGAGCGGGGAGAGTGTGTCCATGTACCCTCGTAGACCGAAAGCGGAAGCGTTTAGTAACGCGGTTGATGTAGTCGAACGTCTTCGCGATTCAACCGATCCAAGTACCGAAGGCACGGCACATCCGCGATCTGCACACGTTCAGCTCGGTGACGTCCCTCGAACTCTTGATCTAGCTGAGGCCGAGGGAGAGTTTCGTCAACACAACAGCGTGATGACGGTGATGATGAAGTTACCGACGCAGGGCTTCGCCTAAGCACTACAACGATATGACCGAGGTGGAAATCTGTGGAGGGGGGCACCGCACACGGCTAAACAATCAACTTGTGTGTATATGGCGTGCCCCCTTCCCCCGTATATAAAGGAGGGGAGGAGGAGAGGGCCGGCCTTCATAGGGCGCGCCCAAGGGGGGGAGTCCTACTCCTAGTAGGAGTAGGTTTCCCCCCTTCCTAGTTGGAGTAGGAGAAGATGGAAGAGGGAGAGGGGGAGAAGGAAAGGGGGGCCGGCCCCCCACCCCATTTCGGATTGGGCTTGGGGGGCGCCCTCCACCTGGCCTCCGCCATCTTCCACTAAGGCCCAATAATGCCCATTGACTCCCCGAGGGGTTCCGGTAACCTCCCGATACTCCGGAAAATGCCCGAACTCATCCGGAACCATTCCAGTGTCCAAACATAGCCTTCCAATATATCGATCTTATATGTCTCGACCATTTCGAGACTCCTCGTCATGTCTGTGATCACATCCGGGACTCTGAACAACCTTCGGTACATCAAAACACATAAACTCATAATGCCGATCATCATCGAACGTTAAGCGTGCGGACCCTGCGGATTCGAGAACTATGTAGACATGATCGAGACTCATCTCCGGTCAATAACCAATAGCGGAACCTGGATTCTCATATTGGCTCCCACATATTCTACGAAGATCTTTATCGGTCAAACCGCATAACAACATATGTTGTTCCCTTTGTCATCGGTATGTTACTTGCCCGAGATTCGATCGTCGGTATCTCAATACCTAGTTCAATCTCGTTACCGGCAAGTCTCTTTACTCGTTCTGTATTGCATCATCCCGCAACTAACTCATTTAGTCACATTTCTTGCAAGGCTTATAGTGATGTGCATTACCGAGAGGGCCCAGAGATACCTCTCCAACAATCGGAGTGACAAATCCTAATCTTGATCTATGCCAACTCAACAAACACCATCGGAGACACCTTTAGAGCATCTTTATAATCACTGATAGCACACTAAGTGTTCCTCCGGTATTCGGGAGTTGCATAATCTCATAGTCATAGGAACATGTATAAGTCATGAAGAAAGCAATAGCAACAAACTAAATGATCATCGTGCTAAGCTAGCGGATGGGTCTTGTCAATCACATCATTCTCTAATGATGTGATCTCGTTAATCAAATGACAACTCATGTCTATGGTTAGGAAACTTAGCCATCTTTGATCAACAAGCTAGTCAAGTAGAGGCATACTAGTGACACTCTATTTGTCTATGTATTCACACATTTACTAAGTTTCCGGTTAATACAATTCTAGCATGAATAATAAACATTTATCATGATATAAGGAAATATAAATAACAACTTTATTATTGCCTCTAGGGCATATTTCCTTCAAATGTCCCATATAATCAAATCCCCAAACATCAAATGGTTCAATAACAAGTGAATAATTCATAGGCATTTCCTGACGTCTACTAATATTACCAATTCTTTGACATTCATCACAAGAAAAGACAAACTTACGAGCATCCTTAAAAAGAGTAGGCCAATAAAAACCAGATTGTAATACCTTGTGTGCAGTTTTATCACCAGCATGGTGTCCTCCGTAGGCCTCGAAGTGAAACTTGCGTAGGATTTGTTCCTGTTCATGCTCAGGTACACAACGTCTAATAACACCATCTACCCCTTCTTTGTAAACGTGTGGGTCATCCCAAAAGTAATGTCTTAAATCATAGAAAACATTTTTCTTTTGTTGGTATATGAAACTAGGTGGTATAAATTTAGCAACAATATAATTAGCATAGTATGCATACCTAGGAGTACTACGAGAATCATTTATGATAGCTAATTGGTCGTCGGGAAAGCTATCATCAATAGGTAGCGGGTCATCAAGAATATTTTCCAATCTACACAAGTTATCTGCTACGAGCTCAGCTCCTTTTCTATCAATAATATGTAAATCGAATTCTTGTAGCAAGAGAACCCACCTAATAAGTCTAGGTTTAGCATCTTTCTTTTCCAAAAGATACTTAATAGCAACATGATCGGTGTGAACAGTTACTTTAGAATCAACAATATAAGATCTGAACTTGTCACAAGCAAATACAACTGCTAAAAATTCTTTTTCAGTGGTAGCATAATTTCTTTGAGCACTATCTAGAGTCTTACTAGCATAATGGATAACATTTAATTTCTTATCAACTCTTTGTCCTAGAACAGCACCAACAGCATAATCACTAGCATCACACATAATTTCAAAGGGTAGGTTGCAATCAGGTGGTTGAACAATAGGTGTAGAGATTAAGGCTTTCTTAAGTACTTCAAATGCTTCTACACAATCATCATCAAAAACAAATGGAACATATTTTTGCAAGAGATTAGTGAGAGGTTAGAAATTTTAGAGAAGTCTTTAATAAATCTCCTATTGAAACCAGCATTACCAAGGAAACTTCTTATACCTTTGATATCTTTATGACACGACATTTTTTTCAATAACATCAAATTTAGCTTTATCAACTTCAATACCTTAATCGGAGATTTTATGCCCCAAGACAATACCTTCATTAACCATAAAGTGGCACTTCTCCCAATTCAAGACAAGATTAGTTTCTTCACATCTCTGCTAAACTCGATCAAGTTTGCTTAAGCAATCATCAAAAGAAGTTCCATAAACGGAGAAATCATCCATGAAAACCTCCACAATCTTTTCACAAAAGTCAGAGAATATAGCACTCATACATCTTTGAAAGGTAGCAGGTGCATTTCATAAACCAAAAGGCATACGTCTATAAAAAAGGTACCAAAAGGGCAAGTAAAAGTAGTTTTTTCTTGATCCTCTTGTGACACAGGTATTTGGGAAAAACCAGAATAACCATCTAGAAAGCAGAAGTGTGTATGTTTTGATAGTCTTTCTAGCATTTGATCAATGAAAGGCACAGGATAATGATCTTTCCTAGTAGCTTTATTTAATTTTCTAAAATCAATTACCATTCTATAACATGTGACAATTCTTTGCGGAATCAATTCATTTTTATCATTAGGAACAACGGTAATACCTCCCTTCTTAGGGACACAATGAACAGGACTTACCCATCTACTATCAGCAATAGGATAAATTATACTTGCTTCCATAAGCTTTAATATTTCATTACTTACCACTTCTTTCATTTTTGGATTCAATCGTCGTTGATGATCAACAACTGGTTTAGCATCAGGTTCCATATTAATTTTGTGCTGACATAGAGTGGGACTAATGGCCTTAAGATCATCCAGAGTATATCCAATAGCAGCATGGTGCTTCTTCTGAGTTTTCAATAATTTATTTTCCTCATGCTCTGAAAGGTTAGCACTAATAATAACAGGATATATCTTCTTTTCATCGAGATAAGCATCTTTCAATGTATCAGGTAATTGTTTAAGATCGAACATGGGATCACTCTTGGGTGGTATAGGATCTCCAAGAGTCTCAACAGGCAAATTGTGTTTCAAAATAGGCATTTGTTTAAAGAATATCTTGTCTAATTCCTTTCTTTCATTCATGAACATATCATTTTCATGGTCTAGCAAATATTGTTCTAAAGGATCAGTAGGAGGCACGACAATAGAAGCAAGAACAATAATTTCATCTTTATTAGGTAATTCTTTATCATGGGGTTGTCTACGAAATTTGGAGAAATTAATCTCATGAGATACATCCCTGAAACTTACACTAACAGTTCTTTCTCACAATCTTTTTTAGCATTAATAGTGTTCAAGAAAGGTCTAGCAAAAATAATGGGACAAAAATCATCTTGTGGGGAACCAAGGACTAGAAAATCAATAGGGTATTTTATTTCCCACACAAGACTTCAACATCTCTAACAATCCCAATTGGTGAGATAGTATCCCTATGTAACGCCCCGGATCCGATGCGCCAGGTGTCACCCAGTTATTTCGCCGTCCTTGCCTTGTCATCTGCTTGCGTGTTGCTCTTTGTCATGTCATCATCTGCATTTCATATCATGTCATCATATGCATTGCATTTGCATACGTGTTCGTCTCATGCATCCGAGCTTTTTCCCCGTTGTCCGTTTTGCAATCCGGCACTCCCACCTCCTCCGGCGCACCCCTCTTGTTTGTCTTTCGTGAGCGGGTGTCAAACGTTCTCAGAATGGACCGAGTCTTGTCAAGTGGCCTTGGTATACCACCGGTAGACCACCGGTCAAGTTTCGTTCCATTTGGAGGTCGTTTGGTACTCCAACGGTTAACCAGGCATCCGCAAAGTCCGTTTGTGTGTTGCAGCAAAACCCTCCTTCAAACAGCCCCAAAACACCTCTAAGTCTCCGCCACGCTCTCGGTCGTTCGTTCACGATCGTGTGGGCGAAAACCGCACCCCGTTTGGACTCTCCTAGCTCCTTCTAGCTATAAAAACGTCCCCTCCCCCTCCATTTTCGGGTCCGAAACCCTAGTTTTTCCCCTCTCGCCCGCCGGACATGTCCGTCCCGGACCAGACGAGCGCCGCCCACCTCGACCACTCGCCGCCCGCCACCTGTCGCCT